>NW_027635776.1:24951-64144 GCF_903797595.1 Erithacus rubecula | reverse complement strand
TGATGTTTCTCACCTTTTTTTCATCTTCTGTTTTTTTGTTTCACACCCTTTCTTTCTTTCTTTCTTTCTTTCTTTCTTTCTCTCATTTCCCATCCTTTTCCTTCAAGCTTCCTGTCCTTTTTTGTCTTCCATTTCCCACCATTTTTCTCCCCAAGTTTCTTGCCCTTATTCCCTGCTGTTGTTTCCCACCCTTTTTCCCTCCTGTTGTTTTCTGGGCTTTTGTCCTCTCACATTTTCCACTGCTTTTCCCCCTCATGTTACCCCACCATTTTGTCCCCTCACATTTTACACCCTTTCCTCCTTACATTTTCCACCTGAAATTCTCACTGTTCTTCCTCAAGTTGCTCTGCTACCTTTACCTTAGTGTTTCTATATTGCTTCAAAAATGTTGCACTATACTTGTGTATAGAGCTATTTGTGGTGCGGTCATCAACTTTTCCATAACAAAGTTTAAATAGATTCTTTATTTTATTTCAAAACCAAAGATATGTCTAACTAATATGTATAGTATATATTCACAATATATATAATTAATATACATGAGATAATATATTATTTACTCATATAATTATATGTAATTATATGTAATTATATATGTTTACAATCAATGTAATTTATACATTTTGTTTACCAGTATAAATTATATATATAAAGTAATTCAGGTTCTAGAATTAAATATAGTTCAGAAGGGTCTGTGGCAGGACTTGGATCCAGCCACACTGACTTCTCTCTTAGGATTTTAGACACCCAGGTCTGAGCACCCAGGATCCTTCTCTCTGGCCTGCAATCTTTCAAATTCTGTGGAAGAAGCAGAACCCATGTGAGCCCCCATGTCTGCACACCAGGGGCCATCACATGGCCCAGGAGGAGGAGCACTGGGGACGTGGCTGTGAGCAGGGATGCAGCCCACCACAGCTTCTCTTACCTTCCTGCTGACAGATGAAGTGGGTGCAGAGGCCATCCATCAAGCAGTCATTCTGTCCTGAATGACTTGAAAAGATGGCCCAATGGCTGCCCCAGGACTGGGATCTGGATCTCTCCACAGGCAGCACCTCTGTCCTTATTGGGACCAGCCTGGGGGAGGCCGGCAGGAGAGCAGAAGGGCTGAGGGTGGGCAGCTCAGCCTCAGAGCAGGAGCCAGGAGGGGTCTAGCCATGACCCCAGGGTTATTCTAGACCACCTCACACCATGCTCAGGGGCTGTGGGGAATGGGCCCCTTCTGTCAGGGCAATGGTGGAGTCAGCAGTCACGGGAATGTTGGGCTGCACGTTGAGAAGGAGTTTAGAAAGCCAGGACATCCTTTCACACCTCATGATTCAGCAGGTGTTTGAGTTTGTGTCCCTGACAAGCCTTATGCTCAGTGGCACCAGCAGCACAGCATGCGCAGGGAGAATCTTGATCTTCGCTGCTTGATCTTCTCTGGAAAAGGCAGCAGTGCTTCAACATGACAGATACCACATCAGCCCTGTGAGAAGGCTTCTTGTGCTGGGTAAAGAACAAGGGCTGTACTGGCATTGCCAGTTCCTTCTCAAGCTGAAGGAATTGCACCCTGCTCTTCCATCAGAAAGGAGCAGAGAGGACTGTGATTGCACATATGTATTCTGGGGCTTGAGTCTGAGAGGGCATCAACACTTTCACAGCCTGCTAATTCTCCTGGAAGGAGGCAATGCCTTGTACTCCACAGGACGTGGAGCCTTTATTTACACTAATGTTAGTTTTTATGTTTTAACATAACATTTATGCCTGTGCAATCACAGAGGAGATTTTCAAGCCTGAATTTTTTTGACTGCAGATGAATTACTGTAATTACATCTCACTGGAGCAATGACAAAATACTTTCTTAGCTAGGAATAAAAAAAGCTATAAAGAGAAAAGGTTTTTCTGTACCTGAAAATGAATCATACTTGTGAATAAATTCCCTGGACTCAGTGAAAATCTGGAAACATCAGGCGTAGGCAATATTCATGACTAGAAAAAAGAACAATAAACAGATAAGATACCCAGACAACCCTTCCTTTAACCAAATAAATTGTTAGTCTGGAAACTTATTATTCCTAACTGGGATGACCTCAGCACAGCCATTAACACTCTAGAAAATATCAGGGATGCTGCACCTCCTGTGATTGACTCTTTTAGTTAAACAGTAAAACTGAACTCACTTGCAAACTTTGATGGTGGGATGCTACGAGAAAATTATTCTTCATATTTATTGTATTTTCATGGAGAAAAACAGCTGTAGGATTTGAAAGCATATTTGTTGGGAAAATAATTTGCTAAAGATAGAAAACATGGTGGGGATTTTCAACAGATTCTCTTGCTAATAAATGAACACTAATGCTTAAGCCCTTCTAATGAAGATGAGTTTACCATGGAATAAAGTTGTCAATGATGAGCAGAAAATAGGGCATTTGTAAATACAATGTAACACAGAATGATAAAGCACATCCAATTTATGCAAAGATGTGCTTGCAGAGCATGATAAATAATATCTGCATAATCAATTACTGGAAGAAAGACTGAATAAATTGTTTTCTGTCAATTTATGGAAAACAAGCATAGCACAAAAAAAAAAAAAATTTGATAATAGTGTTTTAACTAGATTGACAAGCACTAAACCCAAACTTACTAATGATTCAAAGGACACAGTATTTATAACTATCTATTTTCATGAGCTATAGAAAATTTGAATGAGGGCAAGAGAAAAATTCCTATTTCTAAGGTAGAAGACATGATACACAATTTAATAATATATGTAACACATCCCTCCACCCCCTACCCCATATATTACATATCTGTTTTTCCTTGTATATAAACTTCTTTGGTTTAATGACACACATGGATTGAGAGGTGTGGGAGAGAGAGCAAGAGAAAAATATATTTTAGGCTCATCAATAACTAATAATAATAATGGGTACTGTATTTGAAGTATCTCTAGTAATGTATGTATTTGAATTACCTCTAGTAATGGCTGGATGCTCCACCCACTGGTCTCAATGGAAAAGTTTATCAAGCTGGTTGAATGAACCTTTAAAGAAATTCTGAAACTACTTTAAAACTGAATTAGGAAAGTTGCAAATTGTACCATCATTCATTTACAGAGTCATTAACTTAATGGTGCTAAATATCTCTATGATGCATGTAGCAGTTCCAGAAAGCTTCAGTAGCTGTTTAGGATACCAAGAATAGAAAAATGAGTGATAAGCCATTTAATATCCAGATATTAGCTTTGGAAGACAATGTCATTGAACAAAAACAGTTCTCCAACCCCTCATCCTCCCATCAATCAAAATAAAAATTAAAATGCAAATATTTGGGAGCTGACAGTACATATAACTTTTGCCTGCAAGAATATTCAAATGATTGTTATAATCTGCATAAAACAATTTGATATCCAACTTGAAAAACATTTAGCATTTTCAACAGTCTATGCAAGATATTAAATTTCATATTACCACCAGAATTACTCTCCATGTAAAGCTTTCAGTGCAGCACTACATGCTCTGGTAGTAAATAAACCAGTGCTTTTATTTTGGTGTTGTTTTCAGCCATATCAAAACCTTTCTTTTTATTTAGCCATTAAAAAGGTGCAGCCAAATTCCAGAAGGATAAAGCTTGTTGTTTGTCCTATTAATGTGACACAACCCTAATTCCACCAGCCAAGCAGATGAAAAAATTAAATCAATAGTCAGAGGATATGACACTGCATGGGAAGTTTGATTCTGACTAAGAAGAGTGTGAAATCTATCTCTTAAAAATTTGTTTCTGACTCTGGGGTTCAGCTGGGAGTCAGAACCTATACAGATGGCAACATATCTCCTTTGGGGAATACACTTCAAATTTCCATGTGTTGCTCTAAAATTGGCATGTTTCAAGAAATCGTATTTTGATTAGCCATCATTTGATTAATGGAAATAATTAATTGTTGGGGGTCTGACATCTCCCCAGAGGTTTCACTTCAGCCCATAATCTTGAGGCTCTGGTTACCCTTTTCCACCTGAGTGCACAAAGAATTACACCCTGAAGCCTTTGTGCCTGTCTCAGGGCACCAAGGCTTCACTGCACAAAGTTTTACATGTGGAAATGTGGACCTCACATAAAGACTGATGCACTAAAACCCTGAGAAACTGTTGTTGCTCTCTCTTCCAAACCCTTTTTTAGCACTCACACACAGATAGAGATAGGTGGGACCTCAAAGCAAGTGGAGCAAGCACCCCATGTTGGTAATATTTATAGGAAAGAGTTTCAGCTTAAATAAACTGAACTCTCCCAAATGCTGCAGTTCTTGTGCAGTCTAATATGCCATCAAAGCTTGGAAAATCAAATGGCTTATGCAGAATGAGGGCATCAAACCCTGAGAGAAGCATTGGGAAAATTTCAGGGAGAATAGCTGTTCTCAGCATTGTAAGCACTGAGTGTGTGGTAATACTGCTGCCATGAACCTGTACTTCAGGTGGAAGAAAAAGGCACAAGGATATTTCCAAGTAGAAAAGTCCCTTCATATAACATGTGTTTTTAACAAGAAAAAGTACTACACAGATTTCCAGCCCTCTGACCCCGTCTACTTCCTTCCCACAACAAAGATATCCAAGCAAAAATATTAAAAGAAATAGTCTAGATTGAGGGTTTAACAGAGCCAGTTGCTCTCCCAGATTTTGAAAGAAAAAGGTGAGAATTAAGTTGTCATTAGCAACTAAATATATATTTACCAACACTAGTAGATGGGATTTTCTTCTTTTTTTTTTTTTTTTTTTTTTGTTGGGATAAGTTGCATTTTACAAATGCTAATAACTGCACGCTTGCACCAAATTGCACTAAGAGTACAACATGTGAGGAATGGAACTGGTTCTGACTTTAGGGCATTCACCTGTGAAATACCACATGTATCCATTTTGCTGGTTCCTGTGAGCTTCCTTTTGAGCAAATCAACCACACAATCACTCAGGACATGGAAAAGTGAGAAGAAGTGGCAGTTAGGGGATATATTTTGTGATGTGGTGTATAGCACAGCAGTAGTGTTCTAATTAACTTTTATTTAAGTTAATAACAAAGCCTACCACTGGCACATTAAACATAGGATATGTGAGGAAATAAATGAAAATAAGTGGGGAAGCTAAACATTGATTTCCTTTTATGCAATTCTGGTAATGATCAGTAACTCATGATGTGCTTCTCCTCTAAAAAGATGTGGGACCCAATCATTCACAGCTCTGTGGCGCCATAAAGATGGTCTGAAGTTGACTACCTGTGAAAAATCATGCAAGGAAATTTTAGAAGCAGCATTAAAAAAAAGATTTGAAAAAAAAAAATCACTCAATAACATTAAATAGCCAGAATAGCATGAGTGTTAAATAGCTTCATGTACAAACATGATTTCTTGAGATCATGGACATCTCCTGGCAGTAATTTTGAAGTTACTCCCACAAAGATGTATGATCATCCTAAATAGCAGGAAACAAAATTCTACCATCCACCTTTCAGCTGCAATGGCTGTAACTGTAATTAGCAGTAGGCAAATTTTAGAGTTTTCTAAGTTCTCTGTCCTTTATGGAGGAGCAGTTTGGTAAGAAATGCTGAAACACACCCTTAAATGCCCTTCACCTGAGCTGCCTTGTGTGTTTCTTCCAGCAGCCAAGGACCTGGGCCATTAAGTTCAAAGGATATAACCTGCTTAAACTTTAGCATTCCATTTAATGCTAATTTACAGTTGAACTTTTATGGAGCTACAAAAGCTTTACTGTCTTTATTAAAACCCCATACATTTATTACATACTGAAACCACAGCAAGGAAATTCTGGGTTGAATATTTCATTGATGCAATTTTTATATTTTATTTTAAAACAAAAATCTTGGGGAAGTTTAGTGCAGGCAAGGTCTCTGTAACTTGCTTCAAGAAAGTACCCAAATACTTCAAATAGAAAATGGTGATTTTTGCAAGCCACTGAATGAAGTCTGAGGTAAGCTTCCACACAGGTTCTTTGCCAGAGTCTAAAATTAAGAAAACATCTTTCATAGTTTGACAAAAGGCTGTATAAATATTCTTCTCCCTACCTTGTCACCTACTTTACCATCCTTGCTATTTTTCATGTTGACCTGCTCACACACATGATAACAAAGTCATTAGCTACATTTTCATTTACTTCTCATGCCTTAGGAGGTCATAGGTCTGGTCCATTAACACAAAGTTCTTCTCTCTGCTGCAATTTGCATGAAGTTAAGCAAAAAAAGGTTTGATGTCAATATTTCAGCTAAGAAGATACAACAATTTTTTAAAAAATTATGAAAAAATATGACCTCTGAGACATCAAAGCAGGGATGTTTTCTACAGGAGAAGAATCCATAATGCATGAAAAAACCTGAAGGGATGCTAGGCATGTAGAGCCACAAAGATTCTAAATCATTGCATATTAGGTGACTGTAGGAACAATAACGTTGTCTGACATAGGGACCAGTGTTATCAGCTATACAGTTTTTCTCACCAGCTTTTCCTTATATAATAATGCTTTTCTTTATAATTTTTATTTCCTTTATAATCCTGAAAAGCAAATCATACACATAATTTGAATTTTATAAATAAAACATTACAAGAAATTTCATTATTTTAGCATACTGGAAAAAAAACCTCAAGGTCTAGAATGTTTTGGTCATCTGTAAAGCAGAACAGCCTATCAGCATAAATTCTCTAGGAAAATGAAAACTGAAATGGAATATTCCCCCACTTCCAGCTATAGAGAGAGAATGAATAAAGGTATTAAGGCAGATAGAAGCCTCAAAAGCTATACACAAAACCAAAATTTATTTTCAAGACCATCATTTGAGACTAGGTAAAGGAAAGACTTTTTTATGATGAGGATGGTGTGGACTAGACAACCTTTAAATGCCTCTTCCAACCCAAACCATTCCGTGATTCTATGACCTCCTCACTTTTCTTAATGCATGGAAATTTCTCCATAGGCTTAGGGAATGCTACAAGAAGAAGGGACAATATAGATATATCATGAAATATGTAGCCTCTATTCTAAGTCATGAGTAGGAAGTCTAATCAAAGATTAACCATGCTTCTTGGGACAGCCAATTAGAACATTTTGAGTAATTAATTCGTACACTGCTTCTTGATTACTCCCTGCGCAAATGCATATATGTGGATATTTCTGTAAATACAGGTTTTTTTACATAAGGGAAACGTATATTCTTTTAGTCATAACCATCCTAAAACTTAAGGGCAAAAATAAATTGCTCAGTAAAGAGCAATGTCTCTCTCCAGTGAAATTCAGTATCTCTGCTTCATCAAAATGGAACCACCACATATATGTAGAGGACTCCTGGACATTTAATTTAATAGTGCCATGCAGAGGAAATAAAACCAAGAAGTTCCAAAGCATGACACAGTGAAGTGATGATAAAGGCAGATTTTACATTGCTTCCATCTGTCATATCCTTGTCATATGTCCATTGTCATATACTTGCCATCCTGAAGTATATGATACCCTATAAATCTGGTTTTTACTTTAAAAGTTACAGAGTGTTCTTCTTAAATTGTGTCAAACCAAGATGGGGATGTATGTATAAATATTTGTACAAGCAGTGCTAAAGACAAAGGTTATATTGCAAACTTAAGCACTGAGATACTGATAAATGTCAGAAGTATTTCCATTTAGAATTCCTGGCTATACAGCAGTGTTTAACTTCATTTTCACATTATTTTCTAGAACCCCTTAAAACCTTACTCCCTGTTATCTTTAGCTCATTGTCCTGATGAACTAAGTTCCCTAGGTGCCAGACCTGGTTTATCTGATCTAAGATACCCTGCCCAATTAGCTCTCATCTATTTTCCAGTAGGATTTATTAGCTGAAGCACAATGACACTCTGAATGCAAAGCCTGGCCAACCTAGAAATGAGGAACAAAAACTTGTGCCTCACTCCAAAAGGCTGTATGGGCACACATTTTGTTTCCCAAACTCTCACCACAATATTTTCTACTTTGGGTTCCCGCTCCCCAGCTCTTCCACACATTTGAAACTCCATTAATTTTCCTGGATTCTACCTTAATTTCATGCATAATGAACTGAATAGAGAGTTATCATTTAATTTCAGTGGACAAGCAATCAGACCATAGATATCATTCCTGCAGTAAACTTCATTCTGAATTTCAATGGGAGGAAACTTCCACAGGCCGATGTTAGACATTGCTCTGGAAATTGGTTGGGGATAAGCCACTCACACAGCAATGTGGTAACATTTTCATGGAAAGAAAAAATGGCATATTATCACTTTAAATAGGAACTTAGTATCTCCAGCAGCACAAGGCACAAGCAGCCCAATTCCTCCATCTTGGTCTCCCCTGTGCTAATGTTATCAGGATTTCTAGATGGTTCTTTTTGTTTTAACTTTAAATGAAGTAGCACAAATGCAGTTCTTAGTCTTATACCTGGGACCTGATCTTGTAAAAAGCTGGAAATCCTGGACCAAAATAGAGCCAAAGAGTTCAAAACCCATTGAAAGCTTTTACATAGCAGGCTTTTAATAACTCGAATAATTGTTTTTTTCTTGTTTCTGTTCTGCAGGAGTCATGATGAAGGATGTTAAAAAGAGCTGGGTATTTTTTAAGGCATTTCATAAGGTGGTTTTCTTCACAGAAGTTACTAGCTAGAGTTTGGCTGAATATGTCAGGTTTATCAGACATCCTACTGACTCTAGCAGGGAGGGTTAGATGCAAACACTTAGAACAAGCCCTGGACAAGTTTCTCACCTCTGAAATGTTGCACATCCTGTGTTCACCAAGCCTTAAATATTTTTTCA
Organism: Erithacus rubecula; assembly: GCF_903797595.1. NCBI lineage: Eukaryota > Metazoa > Chordata > Aves > Passeriformes > Muscicapidae > Erithacus > Erithacus rubecula. Next base: position 55,347 of record NW_027635776.1, on the reverse strand, counting down.
TCCTTTCCTGGAAACTCAGGAGACAGGTTCTAAAGAAAGAAAACTTCTCTGGAGTGTGGGTAAAGTTCCTCCCTTCTGACTGATGATTGTTCTCATGCAAGGTGAACACTGTCTAGAGGATAAAATTTCATCCCTAGACCACACATGAGAGGAATCTGAGTCTTGAAGAAGGCCTGCATGTTTCTGGAGGTATGATCTCTGTGGTGACCAAATACAATTGGTACTTTCACACATCTTTAAGCTTTCTGCCAGGAAAGAAAAACTTAAAATCACAGTTTGGGCTCCACAGTAAGCCCAGGATTTCAGTATGAAAAACAGCAGCTGTTTTTTTCCTATTATAACTTCCCAGTTGGCAGATTTTCGGCTCAGAGGGCCTTCAACCTGGGCCTATGCCAACAGAAGTAGAAACAGTTAATTACAGAATAAATTCCCCATCCTACAGATAAAACGTCTGTTTTTTATCAGAAGGGATTCTCACAGACAGGGGATACAGAGACAGGTTCTCATGCTTGGGTACACTGATAACTCTTTTGGAGGAGCCCACCTGGCAAACTGTGGATGGTGCTCACAGTCCCCAGCACCATCATCACCCTGAGGATGCTCTCAGCTGCCTGAGCAGTAACTCAGCTCTGGGCTCCTGCCCCAATTCCTGCTGCTCTGGGCTCTCATCACCCTAAATCTAGTCCCCATATAAATCATGAAAGCCCCCAAACACGTACTCAGGGGTGCTCTTTGGTGACACATTTTGATTTTTTGGGACATTTTCAGTCATTAAAAACGCCATTTTTCTACTATAGAGCTACTATAAGCTCCAACACTCATTACAGACATGAGCCAGCTCCCATGGAAGCCACTGGGATTCTTTCAGTTGCCTTCCTCGTGTTCAAATCAGGACCCTGAAACACTTATATTTCTAAAAATCACTCTTGTATCCAGTGAGGATGTTTTTTCTGTATGAAGTATTCAAAAGAAAATCTTGAATTGTATTTCTCAGTGACTCAATAAATAACTCATGTCAGGTTCAGTCATTTTGGGTTGAAATTAAAGATTAAAGACATTCAGCAAAAATACCTTTGCTTAATTAAAACCAATACAAATCTTTCCACATTAAAATATTTTCCTGTTGCCTCTCAGACTTTATTCTAGGTATATGACAGGATTTTTCCAGCTAAACTTACTTGAAGCAAGTAGGAAGCTCTTTTTCCCTGGATGAAAGCTTTAGGAAATAAAAACATTTTGTCTTAATCTTCACACTGTTAAGAATTGCATTGTGTATTTATTCTTCAAACATTGCATTATTTAATTTCATTAGAGATAATGGAGGAATAGATACAGACTATTCTCTCCTACTGCTTGTATTTCTTTGTCTGTAATGCAATAAAGCATTATAGAATGCACCAGCCTCTCCAAGTGGCTTTCAGGTCCCTCTATAGCACTTTTGTGGTCTCTAAAACACAGGTGTACTCTTAATACCTTCAAAAAAGAAAAAAAAATTACCTCAGTCTCCCGTGTGGTGTGTCCCCCTCCTCCAGTGTGTTTGATGAATTACACTGTGGAGTTCTCCTTGCAGAATTCTCTTTTGTCACATGCTGAGCAGCCACATGCACAGTGAAGCAAAGAGAGGGTGCCAAGAGAGAAAGAGAAACGTGGAATCCACACATTCTATCCCAGGGATAAATGTGAAGCAGGATCCTGCCATGACCCAGCTTCAGAGGAACCAAGTGATGTCTTCAAGACCCTCAAACAATGAGTTCCTGGGGACTGGACAAGAGAATGGTTTGGAAGCTTAGTCTAGTAACAGAAAAAAATGTCACAACAACCTTAATTTATAAGCTTCAAAGTCTATCCGTTTGCTTTCTAATTCCTGGGTTTGGATCAGTGGAGATAAAAGCAAATGGCAATTGTGTTTAAAAGCACCTTCTCCAGTAAATATTTGTATATCTTATTTTCTGGATAAACAGTACTTAGACCTATACTGAGGTAAGAAGCCCAAGGGAAAATAAGAGTTTTATAAAACAAAACTTTGTAAAATCACCTCGGTGAACCAAAATATTTTCACAGAACAGATAGCTCCTAATGTGGATTTTTTCACCACTATGATTACATCAAAATATTCCTCTAACCTACTTCCATTTGAGCTAGCTCTAACTGTGGCATCAAGATAAATTCTCCAGTAAAATGCTTAATTCCACTCTCCTGAAGCCAAGTCAGAGAGAGGCTTTCTCACTGTTTATTCTGTCCTTGATTTCATTTTCTCCATTATTTTTATTTTCACATTCAAGGAAGTTTAAATAATTATAATTTAGTATTTTTATTCTGCATAACCATGATGGAAAAATTCAATAATATAAATTTTCAGGTGTTATGTATATTTTGATTTCATCTAGTGAAAGATGAAATAATTATTGATAGTAAACATTTTGGCTTACTCTAGAACACTGTATTTAATTTTTCACTTTAAATGGTGGTATGTTACATTTTCATTAACTAACCTTTTCTTCTTAGCATCTTATTTTTCTCATAGGCTTCACAATTTTGATACCTTTAAAAGCCTTTGATCTGCCTTGCACCTTAAAATATTTAAACTCCTTTTGATTTGATGTAATCATTCTTGTAGTGTTCTTTTGATGTCTTCATTGTATTCATTGCTTTGCCATATCTATTTTTGCTTTCGAAGAGTCCTCTTTGTTCAGAGACAGATATAAATTTCCCAATGCTATTTTCCTGGCATGATCATCTACAAAAATATGCATTCTTTATTTTTAATTTGACTGGCTTTTAGATTATACCAATTCCTAATACTTACCTTCATTCCATGACATCCATGATTGCTAAACACAATGAAAATGCATCCTCTTATATTTGGCACTTTCAAGATTGCTCTGACACCAATAAAGGTTAAATAAAGGATAGTCTTGTAGAGCAGTAGAGCAAGAACTTCTTAAAATATTAATAAAATATTTTGCTGCTTTTTTACACTGTGCTGTTATCTGGCTGGTATGCAGATACTTGAGCCTTTTATGCTTTGCCAGATTTTCTGCCTCTTAAAAATTAACTAGGAACTATGCAGAGCACTTCAGCTTTTAATAATGTGAGTGAAAACAGGGCAGAGAACTGATGGCAGCAATCTGGCCATCAGACCTCTCTGTGTACTGCAAACAGCATGCTTAGACCAAAAAATTTCAGTGGTGTGATAACTTTTCTACCAGACTTAATTATAGGTGTTTGCACATAGCCTTTCAGGAGCAGTATGATTCCCTGATTGCCTGGTCTTCTGTAGCTTGTGGCCGTATGAAATTTGCCAGAGAACATTTCTGGGATGCTCATTTCGAGTCTCCTGCATGTATGATAAAAACTTCTTATGGGATGCTCAGTGAGGAAGATTAGAGGAAGCATCCCCTGAGTATCCAGCATCCTGCAATAAAGAATTTCTGCTTTCTACTACACAAAACTGTTTACAAAGTTTCTATCTGACCAATTTTGGTATTATCATCCATGATGACTCTAGGATTTATCCAGAGGAAAGAAATCCACAGCTCGTTCACTCCTATAGCATTACCATCCATTGGTATGGGCAGATCAAAATGGATTTACAACACAGAATCTGTTCTCATTCACTGGTCATAATACACCAGAATTATTTTCACTCCCATTGAAAATCCTGTAACAGAAGCAGCCACATCTTTTTGGGGCTTTGACTATTAAGTGTCCCCCTGTAGTTGATCAGAGCTCCTGGAATCCAGTGACTGGATAAGAATTTAGCTTTCATGTGAAAGAAATTGAAGCTTTTTATCCCCCACGACTGTCAACAACAGCTAGCAAACACCCTAACCTCATAAATAGAGAGTCAAATAAGACACACCATGAATTAATCATTTCATAGGTGTCCATTTTCAAGAGCACTGCACTTTTGGGAGACACTGAAGAAGTGATTTATGGCAATGAAATCTGCCAGGACACCAAAACCCTTGCACTTTCACCTCAGTTTTGAAGTGATACTGCAAGTCAAGATCGATGCATATTCCCCATGTTTTAAACTGCAGAAGTTCAGTTTCCGGTACCTGTCATTCAAAATTCCCCAATGGATCAAAGCACAACACACACTTTGCTTTCCCCAGGCAAAGCCATAATTTGCATGAGAGGGGTCACACTAAGATGTTATCCCCCAGAAAGAGAGAAGACATTTCTTTTGTGACTTTAAATAAATAAAATAAATGAAAACTGAGGGCTGTCTTGAGTAAACTATTTGTGCTCCCTCATATGTTGCTCAATATTAGTTTTATCATAAAAAAAATGATATAAAGGACCTTAGAATCCTGCCCCTTTCTAAAATTAAATGAAATTGGTACAAATACTTTGACAATATCTTTACGTGCTCCCTTTCCACACAAAAAATTAATCTTCACATTCTGTATGTCAGCCAATTAACCCTCTTTTATAATTTCAAGGTCATTATTCCCATTTTAAAAGTAGTATCTGTGAAATAAAGAATATGGTGGAAGTCGTGCTGTACTTTTGCAGCAGTGGGTAAAATGGAGGCTTTCAGGGCTTTAATTATTTGTGTGGCTGTATCTCTGCATTATCTTCTTAAATAATATTGAGAAAGGTTAACTACTGCATTAGCACTGATTTTTAGAAAAAAAAAAGTCATTTTGGGAAGCTGAATGGAGGGAAGAAACGTCAAGCAAAGTCAAGATGAAATTACCAACAAAGAAATTGTTCTTGCACTGAAGTAAGCCCCACAGACATTGTAATGTAATTTCTTGTTAATGAAAGCATTAATAGAACTTTATCACAGAAGAACCCTCTGAATTTTAAACTATCATAGATCATTGTTCAAACAGGGTATGACAAAACAATTTTATATTGATTATATATTTCATTTGCACAGCTGGATGCACTAATGAAAGATTCTGAGTATATTTCCCAGAAACTCAGAAACAGTAATTAAAATAATTAAAATTCTTTCCACAGCATAAAAATTCGACAAGTGTAATGTCATTTGCTGATCCATCATGAAGACCTTGGTGATATAGTGGGAGTTTTATATGAACATGTCTGCTGAACTAAAAGGGTTGAGGCATTGAAAATATATACAGTGAGAATATTCTTTGCCTCCCTTCTTGCTCATGTACCCAAGGGCTGGGTGTGAAAATTGACCTAAAGGGGTTTCTGTTCCATTCCTCCATTGCTGTTAAGCCAAGAGCAGCCCACACTGCAAGGCAGCCCCTAGCTCCATGCACTCATCCCAGCATTACCAAGAGGATTCCCTTTGCTGCCCTGAAGTTTATACAGGTTCCTCATGAGGAACCCAAGGGCCATGACCAGTCTCCATATAAACATTATACATTTATTACAAGTGCACATAACCATACTTGGCATGCAGATGGAAAATAATGCATGGTGGTTTGAGTTCATTAGCAGCAGCAGCCAGCTGCTCTGCTGCTCTGTCCCCATCCCTTGGACACAGGGGAGGGCAGCTGGACACCACATCATATGATTGAGCAGGTCCCATCTGGCCCTTGGGCTGCACATTACATGCCCCCACTCCACTGTTTGATGTGCTTTCAGCACAATCTCTGATTTCCTACTGGGGATGTAAACTGATAATGAGATTGCTCTGGGGCTCTAAATCTCAACAACATTTTCACAAAGGCTATTTTCTGGCTTTTGCAGTTGCCTGAAAGGGAAAGGGGTATAAACACTAAAGGTGAAAACAGAATTGCTGTATAAGTTACAGGACAAACACAAGCTTGCTGATTCAAGACAATGAAAACCAGTTACAGTGGAAGAGCAATTCTGTTCTCCTCTGATACATGTCATGTTCAGGTGGACAGGCTTAAATAAAGTGGTATCATATTTTTACTTGAGACTTGGGAACAGCAGATAAACACCAAAAATGTCTCACCAACATTTAAACAGCACACTGCACCATGTGATCTTTTTGTGAGCACAGTTTGCCAAGAGATCTGCTTTACACCAGCCACAAAACCAACAATCTGTTAAATGCACCATCAAGCAATCCACCATCACTTCTGTTTTCAGATGTTGTGACAGTCCATGCTTGCTTCTCTAATTCTCACTCAACACTTGGGCTATAGCACAATTTTTAATTGTCAAGCTTCATGTTATTCTACTTTAAGTTTTGTAAAGTGTAGTCTTGAGAAACTACAAACAGCAGGGGCCAGGTTTTAATAAGTGTCTCTGTTATCATCACTTCAGCAATGTGATTCCATTGCTGTAATCACAGGGGGTCTTTAACATGCCTTCAGGGACACACGGTTAAAGCAAAGAAAAATGTCACAATTATTAACTGATTACAAAGAAAGAAAAGTAAGGAAGCTGTTTTAGCATTGCTAGAAAAGTACTCTCTCAATTAGAGCATTAGAACATTGTTTTATTTCTCTCTTCAGTAACAAGTGGTGGTGACATCTATATTTATAGTGGGTTAAATGACAAGATGGTGACCTTTATTCAAATTTGTGAGTGAGGATTCTCCTACAATATCCAAGAACTCACAAGACTTTTTCAGCTGTTGTGCATACCCTCCCTTGTCTTCTTCCCCACATCATATCTCTGACAAGTGGGAGCATTTAACAGCCCCCCTCCTTAAGCTATAGGTGCACCCCCATTCAGTGACATCCAGCAAGGCACTGGCACTTTATCCTTTTTACTTCTATCCTAAACTATTCACCATCCTTGCCAGATAATCCAGCTGAGCTTGACCACTAATTACAAACACATGTAGCACTTGTCAGGCTTTGACTGGCAGTAAGGAGGCTAATCTTTTTTCTAGAAGCCCCTAATAAACACAATAGTAAGCAAGCCACAAGCAAAAACCCAGGAAAATTAAATTAAGCTGCTTGTGAGCTCAGTGGTGCAGCTACATCACTAATTTAGTTTGTTGTAGGGTTTCTTTTGAGAGAGAGGCTGTCTCATGTCCATACTTGATGTCCCCTTATATTCCTGAGCCAGAGAACTATCATCCCAAGCCCTTTGCCTCCTGGTGGAAACAATAAACATGGAACACCCAAGTCTGTCTCCAAGGATGCCCAGTAAATCTCAGAAAGGAAACCAGTGTGAAATTCAGGCTGAGGAAGTGCAGGGTGCATGCAGGTTTAAGGGACACAGCAACTAAAATAAATCTAACCCCACACCTCTTAGTAAAGCAGATGAACACACTGAGCAAATTCTGCTCCCCCCTATTCCTTACAGAATGAATTAAATTACTCAAGAAAATTGTGTTGAAGTGGGAGAACAAAGTGGAAATAGGAAGTTAAACACAGTAATAGATTCTTTCTCATTTTTGTTAATAGTTCCATAAAGAACAAAACTAATAGTCATGTCATGAAGTGGGGAACAGGATGTAGCTCAGGGAGAAGGAATACAGTCACCTGAGTGAATCAACTGAATGTGCCTGAGGTTGAGTGGCTGCCCTAATCCAATGCAAAAGCACACAGCCCTTTGGGGAGGAAATACTGAAAAATGGAGCTCTCTGAGCACCCGTACAATTGAATTTTCACTGATCTCTGAGTGGTGTCTAAACCCAATATTTATTACTTTACTCTAGGAATTGAATTTGGTCCTGTTACTAGTAACCAAATCAATCCATTTTTCTTAACACATATTAAAGCATAGTTTAAAGTCTTTCACTGTTTCCTTGGTGAAGCAATTGTTGAGAGCCCTCAGTGAATTCCAAACTCCTTTTGGAATATCAACCTGCAAATTTTGGTTACAAACCCACAGGGCTTTATTGCCTATCCAACTACATACTAAGGCTACACAGAATCCTGTCCACTGTCCCTCTTTATTTATTTCCTCTACTCTGCATGCACACTGCCAGTGTATTCCTCCCCTCTGAGCTGCCACAGTCTGGAGAACTCCAGGAGCAGCCACTTCCTTCTTTTCATCTTTTCATTGCACCTAGGAGTGTCACTATGTGCAGAATGGCATTTACACTGAAGGGTGGGCAAGCTTCAGGAAGCTAAAGAGAACTCCAGGGTGAAAATTTCCTGGGAGACATGATCTGTGGATCAGAACAAATTGTTCCAAATATTGCACTCAGTAATTTGGATTCTATTTTCAGCCTGCAAGTAGAAAAACCTGTATTAAATTTTATGTGTCTATACCATTCAAGATTTCAAGGTCTTCTCACATATGAAAAGAATTTAGGAAATTAGAGGAAAATTAAATTCACAGATGTTATTTTTATGTAAATAAATATGGAATCTTATAGAAACCCAAGCATTTTCCATACCTTACACTCATTCTTCTGTGTCAGAAGATCAAAAGATTATCTCTCTTAGCAGTAGGTGTTAATTATTCTAAATATTACAATTATGGAAACATTTGTGACTACCTCTAAATTTCAGTAAAAGTATAGGCAAGTTTTAGTTGAATTTGTAATGAAAATATCACCATAATGAGAGTATATATTAAAAATATGTCTACAGAAGTACAGAAATTTATGCCCTACAGGAATTTAGATAAACATAAATAGTGGGAGTAGAGTAACCTCTTAAATCATTAGTCACTTATCCACCACTAGTTTTGGTCAACTCTGCTTTGCAACTTTCAGGCTATAAAGTTCTTTGGAAAACTGTACTAGATTAAACAGAACTTGGAAAACAGGGATCCAAAAGAAAAAAAAAAATCATAAAAGTAACAGAAAAATTACCTTAGGAGCAAGTAGAAAGGAAATGGACTTTGTGTGAATTTCCATGCAAGGAAAGATTCAGAGAATTATACTGATGCAGAAATTAAATTCAGGTACTGTAAAATCATACACAGGAGTGAACTGCATGCAGGTCCTGAAGGAGAGTCAATACTGTAAAATACAGTGCAAGAGAAAAAAATATTTCCGAGCCATCTGGAAAGGACAAGTTTTGCTCCCAGCCCCTGTGAGCATTGCTTACCTGATTGCTGTGTATCCATGCTTCCCCATTGCCTAAATAGCTATTCCACACCTCCATCAGTCAGGGCCAGGAGATTTGGGAGAGAAGGAGTATTTTCATCCATTTTTGCACTGTGTTTGAAAGAGAAGGACAGTGATCTGGCATTTGTTTCAATTCCTCACATCACAGATCATATACAAAAATATAATTCATCAGTGTTGTTCTACAAAAGGCAAGACATTTTAGCAGAAAATGCTGTTCTAGCTGATTACAGCACTAGTTTAATTAATGTAATATCTAGACAGGACAGCATCAGGATCAGTAAACAAGCTGCTGCACTTAACAAGACTGTCTTTTGAAAGTGAAATATGCCTCTAGTGTGCTAATGATTTTTCTTATTCTAAGAATGATGACACATTCAGAAATAGTTTTCTGTGTGCAGTTTTGCTTTGCCTTCTTTATATAATTACCCTTACAAGTTCATCTAAGTTGTTATTTAAGGAATTACATGGAGCACACCTTTCTGGAAGAGAGTAGCTGACAATCCAGGGCTGCATAGATCAAATTAGATCTCAGCTGCATACATCATCCAGGAAATTTCAGCATTTGCACAACACATTTATTCAGGTGCAATTTAATTAAACTGAACAAATTAAAGCTGACTACTGACTCATTTCAGAGCATTGGAGCAGAGACACAGATAGTGACACTGGAAAAAAAATTGCAGCCATCTAGGACATTGTCATCTCTCAGTAGCCCTCAATTAGCCATTAATAATTTTGTGAAATTTAAATTTGATTTGCACTGCCCTAAAACCAATCTGAGGAGCGAGACCTGTTAGGTTATGAATTTCAGCAAATCTCTCTCAGAATGTTCAAGCACTTAGGTACACATGTTTTGAACCCTACAAGCAAATTTCAAGCACACTGGCTACTGTCTATATGTACATGAGTACCTAATCCAAACTCCCCAGCTGCAATTTCAGCCCTTTATGTCTTCATATCCTCATGGGCATCAAAAATAATCCATTCCTTTAAAACTATCTGTGTATTTTGAAAACTGCGCATGTGCCTCTCCTTTATTTTCCTTTAGAAAAAACAACCCTATTCCCAGGAGTCTTTTCTCTCAGGTAGTTCACCTCCTTGTCTTCCCTCTGGAGCTGCTCAGCTCTGCCCCAGGTCTGATTTTAGAAGCTGTGCAATTTCCAGAGTAGCTCACAAATGCAAAAGAATTGTCTTACAAGACTGAATGGTCAGAAACTTTGCTTCATAAAAATGAAGGTTAAAAGAGCTTAGGCTCTGGCTCATGACAGGATATCACCAAAATGCAGGAACTGCATTACTGCTGCAGTAACTGAAGAGTAGAAATAACTTAAATATTCCACATCTTTCTTAGAGAAACAAATTATACAAAATAGTCTTGATATATTCCTATAGGTTTAAACATTTAAGCATATTCAAAACAAAATCTGTCTCAAAAATGCACATTTTGAAAGCAGAGGGAAAACATAAATCACTGTGATTGCTAAAACAAGTGAAAAATAATGGATGAAACTAAAAATAAGTATCAAATAGGAGAGAAAATTTCAACAGAGTAAAATGGTGCTCAGTAAATGTTCACAACATTTAAATGGCTGAGGATGATTTTTCCTTTACTGAAAAAAAACCCCAGCCCTCTATGGAAATGACTGCAGGAAGAAAAACTGGTAAGTTTATAATCCAAATCACAGCAGAAGGAAAGAATCAGAGTTGACATCATTAAAGACATGAAAAAAAGAAATATTCTGATCTGCTTTTGAAGATCAGGAGCACTTAACTAAGGCAGATAATAAACAGATAACTCCCAAGGTTAAATTTTTCCTACATCCGAACAGAGCCATCTCCTGTGTGGTTTTATCATCTCATGTGCAAAACCACAGGGATTGTTCGTACAAGTAAATGAAAAAAAGCACAGACATCCTTTGTTTTACATGGGGAAGGTCTATGGAACTGTTCTGGGTGCTTGGAAAGTTTGGGTTCAGCCTGGAGAAGAGAAAGCTCTTTTATAAAGAGAGAGACCTTCAGCAGCCTTTCAGTTCTCAAAGGGGGCTTATGAGAAAGTTGGGGGAGACATTTTAGCAGGGCCTGCTCCAACAGGACAAAGAGAAATAGTTTTAAGGTTTTAATGATTCTTGACGTCAGAAGAAATGTTCATTATGAGGGTGGTAAAACAGTGGCGACTCCTGGTTCCCAGAGGGTTGGTGGATGCTCCATCCCTGGAAACATTTGAGGCCAGGTTGGATGGGGCTCTGAGCAACCTGCTCTCTTTGAAGATAACCCTCATTGCAGAAGGGTTGGACTAGATGGCCTTGGAAAGTCCCTTCCAACCTAAACCATTCCATGATTCTGTTTCTAGTCCTATACTTCACACAGCCAAAAAATACTCATTACATGAAGAAGAGCCTAGGGCTACTCACCCAAACTGTAAACCAATTTCTTTCATTTCAGTTGTAATTTAACTGTGCAGAAACCAAATAAAACAGAGTTGAAGGGGTGGTCAATATGAAAAATTTTCTATGTACCTTGCTGACTGGAAGGTAATAGAGCTATCACCTTCTTTTTTATGAATATTATTTGTTACCATCTTAGTTCTATTAGATTTATGAATTGTTCATAAGAAAAATCTCATTTTCTTTAATGCATTTTCTATGTGTAAGCTCTCCTGGAACAGTTTAGAAAATTCATTTTGAGGCTATTTTTGTTGAAATATTTGGTTTATGTGTTCTCAGATTTGATAGTGGGTGCTTGCTGGACTGTTTCTATTATTATACTGGCTGACAATTTTTTGCAAATAATAACAAATCCTCCTCCCATCACACCCCCTCACTGGCAGGTCCAGGAGTAATTTCTAGATGCACAATTGCTCCATTCCAAACAATTAAAACATCTGAGACTGGTGAACATTTGTACACTTAACCAGGAGATGTTATGAGATTCATGATGTATGATTAGTAACTCACTGTGGTGCACAACTGTTCCAAATTTGACCCCTGTCCTCAGAAATGTACTTATCAATTGGATTTAAAACCTTTGCTTTTTTTGAACCAGCTATGGACACTAGCTTGGAAATTATTTTTACTGCTGCATCAAAGTACAAAAAAAAAAACAACCAACCAAACAAAAAAAACCAAAAAACAAAAAAAAACCAAAACAGGGCAGATGCAAATGCTACAGACATGGTGTTTGGCTGGGATAAATCAACAGATTCCACACAAAGCTGGACCCTGACAACTGCAGAGATCTGGCCAAAGTTATTGATCAGTTAATAGATCTGATACTTAAGAATTAGGCAGGGTGCCCACCACTTTGCTTTTAATATTAATACCTTAAAGGCATAAAAAACAAGGCTACAATTTTCTCAGATTATCACCAAGCAGAAAAGGGGGTAGAATGATAACTATGCACAGACATAAGAAGGAGAATAGGCTGGATTTGGTAACTGGCTCAGAGCTAAGAGCACAAGAATACCTTGTAAATGAAACAAACATCAAATTTTTTGCTAAGAGAAGAGTGAATTAAGGCCATCAATAAATGTAGAAGAGATTTAAGAGTTTAAACATTGGCAAGTGGTCATCTCTAAAGACTGCAGAGATTATGGAAATACAAGCTGTGCAAAAGCTACAAATCTATACCAAGCCCTTCCTAGATTCTAGAAATGTCCCTTTTAAACTGTGTATTCTCTCTCATATAAAGCTATAATTTATTATATGGGGACAGTGCACTTATTTAACATCAAATGATGTGAAAATAATAGAATTCTAAATTTAAATTTTAAGCATTTCAGCAATAAGTTGCAGAGTGTCATGTATAGTTCTAATTTTACAGAAGTTTCACAGAACTTGTTACCAGGTACCTTAGAGCACAGTTAAACTGAGCTACACAGAATAAATGATGCCTGCTTGTAAGGATTTGCAAAATTATCCCTGAAAGAGACAATGTGACAGATTTGGAATTCAGTGTTAAATGTCACCTAATCAAATATTGAAAATCTACGTAATTAATAAGTCCAAGTAATGAAGGAGTAGATGATATTGTTCAAGCTAAATTACATTCAACATGTAAAAATAAAATATTGACTTGAGTTATTCAGCACAGTACAAGTGACTGAGTGTAAATGCACCAATCAAGGCAAGCATTCAGGATTCAAACCCAGAAGAATTTAAATTAAAGGACATGAACATTATTTTGATAAAAGTTTTGATATTTGGGCTGTTTAAGATATCTACCATTTTCCCCACTACATTCTATGTTTGTAATTCAGCACTCAGAAAGATTTTACCGAGTTTTTTTTTTTTTCCCAATATCAACTTCAGTTATTATTTTTAGGGAAAGAGTGCAGACACATGTGTTTTAATTGTCTAGAATTTCCATGGATCAGAAGGAATTTTTCATTGTCATGCACATTAACATCTTTGAAAGATAAACATATTTGTTTAAGTGTCCTTACAAGGTGATAGATTTTAGTACTTAGTCAGTTATTCCCCTAAGTTTAAATGTTAGAAATGACATCATTAGCACAGTGACTTGTAATCCCTTCATTTCTATGGCCATTGATAAATTGGGATTTTTCTACATATTTTTCAAAATCTATTACCATCAACATAGGGTTTTTGTAAGGCAATACTTTTTTTTGGTAGATTATCTTGGAAAAATTGAAAGCGATACAGCCAATCTATTCTATTACCTGTATTTTGGGGTACAGCATTTAGAGATGCAGCAAGGAAATAATTTCTCCTTTTTTCTTGGTTAAAAAGTCTATTTATTTATTTCTTCCTGTTGAAAAACTATGTGTGGTTATTCCCCTTCCTCTCCCCAGTTTAACAGTCTACTCTTGTCACTTGTATGTTCTTCCCCACAACAGTGGAAAAAAAAAATTAGGAAAATGTAACTGCAATTCCACCAAAATTGGCAGACAAGACCCTCTAGAAGGTGCTTCTGAATTTTCTGAGATGTTTCTAAAATTTCTGAGAATTAGATTTCAGGTTCATGGCTTTCTCCTAATGCTTGTAAAAGCATTTGCTTTGAGAGCCTGCAAAGTTCAAATCTTTTCTCATTACTTCTGTAGAACATATGTAGCTGCAGCACAAGACCTCCCAACTTTACAAACACCCCATCCTTGTTCAAAGGATCAGTTCTGCAGGAGTGAAGCAGTTGTAAATTGTGGCATTATCTCCTAGGGTGACCCTGCCAAGATGCAGTGCTAAGTGGCATTCTCTTGGCTGGCTGCAGAGACAGAATGCACACCTCAACATCTTCAGGAGCTGGAAAAATGGCTGAGGGACACTGTAGAGACTACTTCACCTTGAAAAACATCTGCCTTAGATCTTATTTTTCCAACTCTCAATCTGAAAAAAAGACACCTACTGAAAAGGAAAATTGATTATGTTGGATTTTCAACACTGAGCAGCTGCTGAGAGCTCCAGAAGTTTGTGTAGCTTGCAAGCAAGAGTGAGGAACACAATGGCAGCTCCTTATCAGGGGCAGCCAATCTTGTGCCTCTCACATCTGTATCTTGGAGGTAAGAGAGAGATTGACATGGTCCCCCAGAAAATATTAACTCATAAATGATCGAAGTCTGCTTTAGTGGTGCTTTCTTGCTGCTGCTGCCAACAACTGTGGGGAGTGAAATTTTTTTTTCTCTAAACATTTTCTTGATAGGTAAAATAGCCATAAAACATAAACACTTTCATTGTTCCATAGGATCAATACAACTTTTAAGTTGCTTTAGCACTGACAGCAAGTTGTTTTATTTTTAGTTTCTAGCGAGGAGAAAAATCTCTATCTATAGATTCTGAGTCTTTAGCATGGCTGCCATTTTTATTAACAGCAAATTTAGAACAAGAAATATGGCTGAATATTTTCTTCAGGAAGTATTGCATGATCTCAGTAAGATAAAAGATGGAATAGTATTTACATTAAAAAGAAGCTGCTGTGAATTGATTTCATTGACATATCAGTCATTGATTCTTTTTGTGATCCCAGACAATAAATTTACTCTCTCTTTTACTCAGTGTCTTTGTTATGATTCCTTAATAACATTCAGGTTTTGGTTATTGTAGGACTCTACAGAGAAGGCCAGAAAACTGGTTTGTTTTCATTAAAAAAAAAAATAAGATAGGCTGGTATTTTTAAACATTTAAATGCGTAAAAATTCTCATTGCTCTTTACTAAGAATCAAAGGAAAAACAAGTCTCCTAATGTTCAGTCCTTTCAAAAGTATACTCAGCAGGGTACATGTTATGGGCTGATGTTTGGACTGGCTCCTCTCCTTGCTTCCCCCGTGCAGCTGCCGGTCCCTCCCTCGGATGGTTTTATCTAGGCTGGTGTTTTCCGGCTCTCTCTCTCTTGCTGCGCTTCGGTTGTGGGCTGTGTCTTGCTCTCTGCCGTCTGCTCAGCTGTGACCCCCTCCCCTGGCTTCTTTGGCCGTTTTTTCCCTTTTCCCCCAGCTGTTTTGTCTGTGCCCCCGTGTTGGCTTGTCTTGGGTTTGCTTTTGCTTGTCTTGGGCTCGCTTTAGCTTGTCTTGGGCTTGCTTTGGGCCTGCTCCCGGCTGCCCCTCCCCCTCTCTCCCTTCTCCCTGCTCCAGGGATTTGCACCGACTCCGGAGGACAAGGATCTGGACTTCGGGGGCCGCTGCTGGAGGTCGGCTTGGGAGGCTCTGCCACTCTCCCCGGCGAGGACCGGCTGGGTTCGTCGCATCTGGGTTTGGGTTGGGGGAGTGTTTCTTTTGTATTTTTGTTAATAAAAAGTTTTTTCCATTTTCACCACAAGAACAATTCTTTCTGAGCTCATTGAAGGAAGGAATTGTAAAAAAGAAAAGGGGGGGGGGGGGGGCCCTTTGGAGCTCTTTTTTCCCCAAATTTGTCCTAAACTTGGACATACTTTTTGGTGCCCCGTGTGAGGATCGAACTCACGACCTTCAGATTATCAGCACCAGAAAAAAAGTGGAAAAAACTTTTATCTAATACTATGTTGGTTTCAGCTGTCGGCATGGCTAAGTTTCTTAAATCCATAATGTCTTTCGTGGTGGGGACCTGTTTGTATGTCGGCTCGTTAGGTTTCTTTGATATTTTGATGCCTTTGTGGTCAATGGGTCTGTTTACTCATCCGGAGATAGCTCCGGTGTTGTCTTTGATGCGTAGTTTTTGTATGAAAGGAATATTGACGAAAATGCTCATCGGGCTAGGCTTGGTTGCAATGGCTTACAGGAGATTTATGAGAATGTTGGAATCTGCTTCAGGAATGTATAAATCATGGTTTGTGTTATTTATTAGAGGAGAAGCAGGCAAAGAAGATTTCCTGCCTTTATTTCCTTTCCTCTCCTCTGAATCGGTTACATCTTTATTAGAAAACATTCAGATCTCCCTGATCTCCTTGAGTATTAAGGAAATCATCTTTATGGTAATTAATTTAGTAAGTCTTTGTTGCACCATTTACAGTCTATATAGAATGAAGGCTGAGATTTCTAAAGGGGCTGGGAAGACTCCTGATTTAGGAGTCAAGCTCGGCAGGAGGAATCTTGAGTGGAATGGCAAATGGGAGAAAATGGGCCAGATTTTAAAGGAATTTTCTGACCCCATAATCTGGGAATTCCCAACTGAAAAGATTCAGGATCCAATCGAGGTTGCAAGCTACTTAAAAGGGAAGTGCCAGGATGGTTCTAAAGAGAAAAGGATTATTACAGTGAGCTGGGCCCTAGCACATGCATATCGCACCCTGCTAGGCACTATAGAGCAGGAGACAGAGGAGAGGGAACAGGGAGATAAATTGTCTCCTATCCCAGTTACGCAGGTTGTTGCCAACACCCTAGGCCGAAACCCAGCAACTAAACTGGAGAATAAGCCCCAACCAATGGCTGTGGCTACCAGTACAAGAAGTGGGAAACGCACCAAGAAGACCGATCGGCCGGTGGAGGATGATGATGATGATGATGCTGGAGAGGGACCCTCGACACCTCCTGATGTAAAATTAGGAGTCAAGACAACTGGTGGGAGAGCAGAGACCAATAATGAGTCTTTTTCCCTGAAGGATCTTCGTGGATTAAGAAAAGATTACACCCGGAGACCTGATGAATCTATTATCAGCTGGCTGGTTCGTCTCTGGGATGCGGCAGGTGAGGCCACAGTTTTGGATGGCTCTGAGGCGAGACATTTGGGGTCTCTGTCTCATGATCCTGTTATCGACCAGGGCGTGATGAGAGGGGCTAACCCTCAAAGTCTCTGGGAACGGGTCCTGGATAGTGTGGCACAAAGATATCTGTGTGCAGATGACTTATATGTTCAGCAGACCCGATGGAAAACCATAGAGCAGGGGGTCCAACGCCTCAGGGAAATGGCAGTAACAGAAATTATTTTTTCGGATGATGTAACAACTAGAAATCCAGACCTGGTACCATGCACACCGGTGATGTGGAGAAAGCTCGTGCGGCTTGGGCCACCTGAATATGCGTCTGCCCTAGCAATAATGAAGAGAGATGAGGTGTATGAGACAGTACTCGATATGGCAAAGAAGCTTCGTGCATATGCGGATGCAGTACATGGCCCGACTCATGCTAGGATTGCAGCTGTGGAAACACGTTTGCAAAACTTAGAAGATAAAATAGAGAAAAATCATCGGAGACTCAGGGAGGAGATTAAGGAGGACCTCCTCCAAATTTCAGCTGTACAGATTAGAAACCCTGATATCCAACGCAGACGTTACCCCAGTTGGGAGAGAGGGTACACTCCCCGAGCTGAGTTGTGGTTCTTCTTGCGAGATTCTGGAGAGAACATGAGAAGATGGGATGGGAAGCCTACTGCTGTTCTGGCACAACGAGTGCGGGATTTGAAGGAAGAAAAAATTTCCAAAAAGAAAGCCGCTCCTGTTTCTCGCAGCCAAAGTGCCGAATGTGATACTGATAATGACATGTCTGACCCTCTTGAGGGAACTTCTAAGATGTATGCCTCAGAAAAGAAGGAGCAACAGGCTTAGAGGGGCCCTGCCTCTAGCCAGGGGGAGGCAAGGGAGAACCGTGTTTTTTGGACCGTGTGGATTCGATGGCCTGGCACTTCGAAACCACGGAAATATAAAGCTTTAGTGGACACAGGTGCACAGTGTACGATACTTCCATCAAGACACGTAGGAGCAGAATCTGTTTCAATTGCTGGTGTGACAGGTGGATCGCAGGACTTCACCCTGGTGGAAGCGGAAGTAAGTTTAACTGGAAAGGATTGGAAGAAACATTTTATTGCGACTGGTCCAGAGGCCCCATGTATTTTGGGCATAGATTACCTTCGGAGTGGATATTTTAAGGACCCAAAGGGACTAAGATGGGCATTTGGAATTGCAACTGTGATGGCAGAGCGCATCCGGCAATTGAACACCTTGCCTGGACTATCTGAGAATCCAATTACAGTAGGACTTCTGCAGGGAGAAGAACAACAAGTACCAATTGCCACTTCAATAGTGCACCGTCGGCAGTACAGAACAACGAGAGATGCCGTGATTCCTATTCATAAGATGATCCGAGAGCTGGAAAGCCAAGGGGTGGTCAGTAAAACCCACTCACCCTTTAACAGCCCCATTTGGCCTGTGCGTAAATCTGATGGGGAATGGAGACTGACTGTGGACTATCGGGCATTGAATGAAGTGACTCCACCGCTGAGCGCTGCTGTGCCGGACATGCTGGAACTCCAGTACGAGCTAGAGTCCAAGGCAGCAAGGTGGTATGCCACCATTGACATTGCAAATGCATTTTTCTCCATTCCTTTGGCAGCAGAATGCAGGCCTCAATTTGCTTTCACCTGGAGGGGCGTGCAGTACACCTGGAACCGACTACCCCAGGGGTGGAAGCACAGTCCTACCATCTGTCATGGACTGATCCAGGCTGCACTGGAAAAGGGTGAAGCTCCGGAACATCTACAATATATTGATGATATCATCGTATGGGGAAACACAGCAGCGGAAGTGTTTGAGAAAGGAGAAAAAATTATTCAAATTCTCCGGGAAGCCGGCTTCGCCATCAAGAAGAGTAAAGTTAAAGGACCTGCTCGAGAGATTCAGTTCCTGGGAGTGAAATGGCAAGATGGATGGCGTCAGATTCCTACTGATGTTATTAACAAGATTACAGCTATGTCCCCACCTACTAATAAAAAGGAGACACAAGCTTTTCTAGGTGCCATCGGTTTTTGGAGAATGCACATTCCTGAGTACAGCCAGATTGTGAGCCCTCTTTACCTTATTACACGCAAGAAGAATGATTTCCACTGGGGCCCTGAACAGCAGCAAGCCTTTGCTCAGATTAAACAGGAGATTGCCCATGCAGTAGCCCTTGGCCCAGTCAGGAGGGGACCAGATGTGAAGAACGTACTTTACTCAGCAGCTGGGAGCCATGGTTTGTCTTGGAGCCTGTGGCAGAAGGTGCCTGGTGAGACCCGAGGCCGACCCCTGGGATTCTGGAGCAGAAGCTACAGAGGGTCCGAAGCCAACTACACTCCCACAGAGAAGGAAATCTTGGCTGCCTATGAAGGAGTTCAAGCTGCCTCAGAGGTGATTGGCACAGAAGCACAACTTCGCCTGGCACCTCGACTGCCAGTGCTGGGGTGGATGTTTAAAGGAAAGGTTCCCTCTACTCACCATGCCACTGACGCCACATGGAGCAAGTGGATTGCCCTCATCACGCAGCGCGCCCGTATTGGTAACCCAAATCGCCCTGGGATTTTAAAGATAATTACAAACTGGCCAGAAGGTGAAGATTTTGGTCTCTCTGATGAAGAGGAGCAGGAGCAAGTGACCCGGGCTGAAGAAGCTCCACCGTACAACCAGCTGCCAGCAGATGAAACACGCTACGCCCTTTTCACTGACGGTTCCTGCCGCATTGTGGGGATGAACCGGAAGTGGAAAGCTGCCGTATGGAGCCCCACACGACAGGTTGCACAAGCTACCAAAGGAGAAGGTGGATCGAGTCAATTTGCGGAACTCAAAGCTGTTCAGCTGGCCTTGGACATTGCTGAGAGAGAGAAATGGCCAAAGCTCTACCTTTACACTGATTCGTGGATGGTAGCCAATGCTCTGTGGGGTTGGCTGGAAAGGTGGAAAAAGGCTGACTGGCAACGCAGAGGAAAACCAATCTGGGCTGCTGATGAGTGGAAAGACATTGCCACTCGGGTGGAGAAGCTCCCCGTGAAAGTCCGTCATGTGGATGCCCATGTTCCCAAGAGTCGGGCTAATGAAGAACACAGGCACAACAAGCAGGTAGATCAGGCTGCACAGATAGAGGTCTCAAAGATAGACTTAGATTGGGAACATAAGGGAGAGTTGTTCCTGGCTCGATGGGCCCATGATGCCTCAGGCCATCAGGGTAGGGATGCCACCTATAAGTGGGCACGAGACCGAGGGGTGGATCTTACCATGGACAGCATTACCCAAGTCATTCATGACTGTGACACTTGCGCTGCCATCAAGCAGGCCAAGCGGGTAAAACCCCTCTGGTATGGTGGACGGTGGTCCAAATACAAGTATGGAGAGGCCTGGCAGATTGATTACATCACACTGCCTCAGACCCGCCAGGGAAAACGTTATGTGCTGACCATGGTGGAAGCCACCACTGGATGGTTGGAGATTTACCCTGTGTCCCATGCTACTGCCCGCAACACCATCCTGGGCCTGGAAAAGCAGGTCCTTTGGAGGCATGGTACCCCTGAGAGAATTGAGTCAGACAATGGGACGCATTTTAAAAATAAGCTTGTTGACACCTGGGCTAGGGAACATGGTATTGAGTGAGTGTACCATATCCCTTACCATGCACCAGCTGCAGGTAAAGTGGAGAGGTACAATGGATTGTTGAAGACCACATTAAAGGCATTGGGTGGGGGATCTTTAAAAAACTGGGAGCAGCACCTGGCAAAAGCCACTTGGTTAGTCAACACTCGAGGTTCCACCAACCGAGCAGGTCCCGCCCAGTCTGAAGGCCTTAATGTGATAGATGGAGATAAAGTCCCAGTGGCCCATGTTAGAGGGTTGCTAGGAAAGACAGTATGGATTCATCCTGCCTCGAGTACAGGCAAACCCATTCGTGGGATTGCCTTTGCTCAAGGACCAGGATGTACTTGGTGGATAATGCAGAAGGATGGAACAACCTGCTGTGTACCTCAGGGAGATCTGACTATAGGATGAAGTATAGACAAATGTTATTGTTGAGTGTTGCCACCATTGTATACTAGATTCTATGAATAGAAAGAAATGTGTAAGTATTGAAGGTTTAAGCAAGTCAGGAAATTTCCATATCGTGTTTAGTGAGTGTGTATCCCAATCGTGTGTCAATGATCACGATGTGGGATAAGGGGTGGAATGTTATGGGCTGATGTTTGGACTGGCTCCTCTCCTTGCTTCCCCCGTGCAGCTGCCGGTCCCTCCCTCGGATGGTTTTATCTAGGCTGGTGTTTTCCGGCTCTCTCTCTCTTGCTGCGCTTCGGTTGTGGGCTGTGTCTTGCTCTCTGCCGTCTGCTCAGCTGTGACCCCCTCCCCTGGCTTCTTTGGCCGTTTTTTCCCTTTTCCCCCAGCTGTTTTGTCTGTGCCCCCGTGTTGGCTTGTCTTGGGTTTGCTTTTGCTTGTCTTGGGCTCGCTTTAGCTTGTCTTGGGCTTGCTTTGGGCCTGCTCCCGGCTGCCCCTCCCCCTCTCTCCCTTCTCCCTGCTCCAGGGATTTGCACCGACTCCGGAGGACAAGGATCTGGACTTCGGGGGCCGCTGCTGGAGGTCGGCTTGGGAGGCTCTGCCACTCTCCCCGGCGAGGACCGGCTGGGTTCGTCGCATCTGGGTTTGGGTTGGGGGAGTGTTTCTTTTGTATTTTTGTTAATAAAAAGTTTTTTCCATTTTCACCACAAGAACAATTCTTTCTGAGCTCATTGAAGGAAGGAATTGTAAAAAAGAAAAGGGGGGGGGGGGGCCCTTTGGAGCTCTTTTTTCCCCAAATTTGTCCTAAACTTGGACAGTACATAATACATTTAATTGAATAAATCACCAATCAGGGATATTTATAGAAAGCACATAATTCCAGTAGAAATATTTCATTATGTGTTTTGCCTATTTCAGGTAAACCTCTGAATTTATTCACTCTGTAATCATAACTCTTCTGTTTTTTCAGTCATTAACATTTTCAGACTTAACAACTTTTTTGCTGACCATCCAAGCTGTGATGAGATACAAGGGTTCTTGGCTTTAATTTCATGACTCACAAAGCAAAATTTCACACTGGCCTTGCTAACTAACATTTGTGAGGGAAAGGATGGAGAAAAAACAACAAAAACAACAAAAAAACCTTGTAACCCACAATCCTTGGTTACACTGATCTGAGCCCAAGTCTACATTGTGGGGGAGATCTGAAGTCCTGCTCCATAATCAAACATTCCTCATTTATGTCTAAATGAATGCACAGTATAAAACAGGAAAAAGTCTAAAACTTGTCTAGGCATGGATACAGACTGGGGCTGCATTTATTGCCTGGAGTTGGGTAGCTCAAAGCTCACAGATATGTGTAGTGGGAAGCAGAACAATTTTCCTGCTCTCTGATCCAAAAGAATTTGGGATATAATAAATGTAACAATCAAATGTTCACAAGATCCATGTCTTCTTGTCCCCTTGAAGGGTTTCTAGCCCTGTGACTTAGATCCTTGGAAAGCACAAACCATCTGTTCCTTTTCAGTCAGTAGGGTAATACCACCGAAATATAGTGTTCAAACAAGGGAAAAAATGCAAAACCTAAATAAGAACAGGTCTGTTAAGGGTTTGGTCTTTTGTTTTTTTTTATTCTTTTGCCCAGTTTACCTACAAAGGAAGCCCTATTAAGTGCATTGCAAACCCCAGCTCTTTCCCTGATATTCACCTCTTCCAAATGTGTCAGAGCAAACACTTCAAGGGATAAAACTGAGCAAGAACAAGCCATGGTAAAGACACCAGATAGGCCCAAGCTGTGGTTACAGACACAGTTTTACAAGTATGCAGAAACATCACCAAGTTCTTTTCTGCAGCAGACAGTATCCTTGTCCCTGCAGATATGATTAAAATAGAATAGTACAATTCCCAAAGAGGAATATATCTCAAACTCTTAACAGTTGAAACTGGTGCTGCCATGCATTGTATTGTCCAGAAGGCAGATTATTGAGCACAATTTTCAGAAATTACATGTTCAGGGTGGTGTAAAAGCTGACAGTGACCCAGCTAAACATAAGCAACATTAAAATCAACAGCAGTTTCAACACCATTTGGGATTACAGCCTTCAGTCAAACAGCTGAGGTCCCTCATATTGTCACAAACCTGTGGCAAAATTAAACTGCCCATTTATCTACAGTAATTTGTAAAATTGCATATCTGCAACAAAGTGCTGAATTTACCTTGTATTCACCATATTCCCGCTTCCAGATTCACTGCCTTCAATACTTTCAGGTTCTTTGGAGTAAATGCATGGCAAGTTCAATTCTGCAGTTTCTCAATGAATATATTCATTTTGATCTCTTCCTTCTCTGGAAATCTATCAGTGAGGCATGGCAATGTAAATTAAAAAAAAAAAAAAAAGTAAATCCATTAATACCAAATTTTTGGCAAATATGACCTCAAAATGTTAAAAAGTAGAGGCTTGATCAACAAGTTGAGAATTTTACAAGGAAAACTTCCAGTTCATTAACAAATAATATAGAGAAGTAACCAACATATTCTACTGAATGTAAAGGAGTGAATTTCAAATATCTGTTATTTATGCATTTATCTGGGTTTTCACATTGCCACATAACATGCAACATTATACCATAACAACTTAGAACTCAGATATTTAAGGTCTACTCAGCCAGAAGATGGAGAACATAGGAAAGACAGATTAACATTATTCCTTGCTTGTCCTGCCAGCCTTGGAGACACAAGCAGGGTCTAACAACCTAGTGACTCCCAGGCTGTTGGTTAAACCCAGATTATGGAATGATGGATCCAAATCTTCCTGTGTAAACCAGCAGGAGCCCACATCCCATGTATATTACCAACCTGCTGTCAAAGTTACCTTTCCTGCTGGTCTGCAGAGGTGTGGATATTATTGCCATGTCTTTCAGCAATTGTGCAAACAAACATTGCACCCACAGATATGAGAGGGGTTCAACATTGCCTTGATCTTATCTTTGAAAAAAAAAAAATCTCTAACTACCAGAAATACAAATAGACAGCACAGGAAGCTTTGCATTCACACCAATTCAAGCACCCCTACACAACAGCATGCTGAAATAGTACAGCAAGAACTTTATTTGAGCAAATTAAATCTTTGCTGAAGTTTCCTTCCTCTTCTTTTCAGAAGCTCATAAAGTTAACAATGAATGGAGACAACTAGACCAAATTTAAAAAAAAAAAATCCTATTTTAATTTTTTCAGAGGACGAAATATAGCTGATGCCTTTTGGAATAAAGTAGACATCCAGAGCTTCTTGTGCTGTGAAGCAAAATCATGAAAATGCTCACTCCACAAATACATCTCCTTATGAGAACAGACATATCTACCATAGACACCTACCTTTTGGAGATGGCTCTACATTTTTTGTCTTTTAAGCCTATCCAAAACTGATAAAGCATGGAAAGAAGTGTATGTCAGGGAGGAGTTTCATTTACATCTGTTCTTGCCCAGCACTGACTCCAACAGAGACAATATGTCACCAGTTTAGGTTTGACAAGCTCTCTGGCTTTTCCATTTCTGCCTGCAAGGGATTTGGACTATTATACCAGGGTTAGAAAGCTGTAACTCAGTTACCTCCAGCCACAGGATGAAAAGTTGCTTTGGATGGTGATTTACATTGAGATTAATCAGAATCATGGCCATGGCAAATGGTTATCCTGCTGGGTTCTAGTGATTTAATTTTACTGCACAGAACAAATCGAAGACAACTGAGTTTGTATTCTTGGTACTCTTTGGAAGTGTCCTGATTGCTGCTATCACACATTGACTGCCCAGGTCAAAATGATTATAGGGCTGTTTAACATAGCTGGGTGCTCAGAGTTGTGCCACCATCATGAGTCAATTTTTAAAGAGCTAAATAAAATAAAAGTGGACAGTTTGGACCAGGAGCCCAAACATCTGAGGAGCCGTGTGGTGCCTGGATGCAAAGCTGTGTTTTAACACAGGATACACGTGTGGGCAGCTGCACCATTTAGCTGTGGGTCCAGGTCCAGGCTGAAACACCCCAGGCTGGTTTGAATGCTCCCTTCCAAAGCCCAGTGGGTTTCAGTGTCATGGTTTTCAGTTGCGCCCATTTTTTAACAAAAGCAAATGCAAATGAGAAGCTGCCCAGAAATAGCACTGCATAGCAATTTTCTATATACATTTATAAAGCAATGGAAACAGATGGTACTGTTTCAGCACTGTCAGAGAAAGCCATTTGGGTTTTGGTGGCTACTTCTTTTTTATTTTTGATGGTATATTTACTTTGTCAATTTTCATTGCCGAGTTGTTTCAACACCTGTATAAAATAGAAAACTACCCGAAGTGAGAGCTGTGTAAACTCATCTTGGAAACATATGCAGTTTATCAGTGCTGATGCAATTTTCTGACCAGTGATTTAAATTGTACAGCACACCTTGTTTTGATGGCAATCAACAATGTTCACTTGGTTTCTACTTCCAGAAAGAGGGCTTAATTTATGAAGGATCATTAGAAGCCATTTTCAAAAGCATGAAAGCCTCCTTCAATTTTTATGAGGCAAGTTTTGTGTTGAAGATGAGACAACAGATCATTTATTTTGATGCTGTATTTCACATGGTATTTGTGTTCTACATTTTCTACAATATTTACAGGAAAGGCCAGTGTGGTGATATAAATTCAGGACACACAGCCCAGAGAAGATTAATTTAGATCACGCTTGGGGCAACACATAGCTTATGCAATCTACTGCCACAATTTCTACTGAATCTTTGCTGATTAATTCAGCTGAGGAAAAAAAAAAATAAAGTGACCACAGTTTTTTTTTTAAGGGAGGAGCATGATCAAAGTTACTGGGTTGTACACCTTGCACCCGCGAGCGGCCGCCTCGACTCAGCGGCGCCATCCGAGGCGGCACGCCGACCCCGGAGACGGGTCCACCCGGTGTCCGCCGCCCTGCCCAAAGTGAGGCAGACCCGTTGCCCCCGCGAGCGGCGGCCAAATTGTCTCGGCGGCGTCATTCGCAGCAGCACGCTGGCCCCGGAGCCGGGTCCACCCGGTGTCTGCCGCTCTGCCTGGAGCGAGGCAGACCCCTTGCCCCCGCGAGAGGCCGTCTCGACTCGGCGGGGTCCTACGTGGCGGCACGCCGGCCCCGGAGCTGGGTCGACCCGCTGTCCCCGACCTGCCCGGAGCGAGACAGACACCATGACCCCGCGAGCGGCCGCCTCGACTCCACAGCACTTTCTTTGGCGGCACGCCGGCACCGGAGCCGGGTCCACACGGTGTTCCCGCCCTGCCCAGAGCAAGGCAGACCCCTTGCCTCTGCAAGCGGCCGCCTCGACTCGGCGGAGCCCTCCGCTGCGGACCACCGGCCTCGGAGCCGGGTCCACCTGCCGTCCGCCGCCCTGGCCGGAGCGAGGCAGACCCGTAGGCCCGCGAGCGGCCGCCTCGACTTGGCGGCACTTTCTCCAGAGGCACGCCTGCCCCGGAGCCGGGCCCACCCGTTGTCCGCCGCCCTACCCGGAGCGAGGCAGACCCCTTGCCCCCGCGAGCGGACGCCTCGATTCCCTGGCGCTTCCCCCGGCGGCACGCCGGCCCTGGAGCCGGGTCGACCCGTTGTCCGCCGCCCTGCCCAGTACGAGGCAGACCCCTTGCATCCGCGTGCGGCCGCCTCGACTCCGCGGCGCTTTCCCCGGCGGCACGGCGGCCCCGGAGCCGGGTCGACCCGGTGTCGGCAGCCCTGCCCAGAGCGAGGCAGACACCTTGCCCCCGCGATTGGCCGCCTCAACTCGGCGGCGCCCTCCGCGGCGGCACGCCGGCCCCGGAGCCGGGTCCACCCGGTCTCTGCCGCCCTGCTGGGAGCGAGGCAGACCCGTTGCCCCCGTGAGCGGCCCCCTTGACTCCGCGGCGCTTTCCCCATCAGCAGGCAGGCCTTGGAGTTTCGTCCACCCGGTGTCCGCAGCCCTGGCCGGAGCGAGGCAGACCCCTTGCTCCCGCGAGTGGCCGCCTCGACTTGTCAGCGCCTCTCGCGGCGCTACGCCTGCACCGGAGCCGTGTCCATACGGTGTCCGTTGCCTTGCCCTGAGCGAGGCAGACACGAGTCCCCCGCCAGCGCCCGCCTCGACTCCGCGACGTTTTCCCCGGCTACACACCGGCCCCGAAGCCGTGTCGACCCGGTGTCCACCCCCCTGCCCGGAGCGAGGCAGACCCGTTGCCTCTGCGAGCGGCCACCTCGACTCGACGGCGCCCTTCGCGTCGGCACGCCGGCCTGAGCCGGCTCCACCCGGTGTCCGCCGCTCTGCCCGGAGCGAGGCAGACCCATTGCCTCCGCGAGCGGCCGCCTCGACTCCGCGGCGTTTTTCCCGGCGGCACGCCGGCCTTGGAGCCAAGTCCAAGCGGTGTCCGCATCCCTACCCGGAGCGAGGCAGGCCCCTTGACCTTGCGAGCGGCCGCCTCGACTAGGCGACGCCCGCCGGGGCGGCACGACGGCCCCGGAGACGGGTCGACACGGTGTCCGCCGCCCTGCCCAGTACGAGGCAGACACCTTGCATCCGCGTGCGGCCACCTCGACTCCGCGGCGCTTTACCCGGCGGCACGGCGGCCCCGGAGCCGGGTCGACCCGGTGTCCGCCGCAATGAGAATAAGTGCGCGGTAAACCTGTTGTCCTGGAGCCAGGTCCACCCGGTGTCCACCGCCGTGCCCGAAGCGACACAGACCCCTTGACCCCGCGAGCAACAGCCTCGACTCTGCGTCGCCCTCCCAGGCGGCACGCCGACCCCGGAGACCGGTCCACCCGGTGTCCGCCGCCCTGCCCAGAGTGAGGCAGACCCGTTGCCCACGCGAGCGGCCGTCTCGACTTGGCGGGGTCCTACGCGGCGGAACGCCGGCCCCGGATCCGGGTCCACCCGGTGTCCGCCGTCCTGCCCGGAGCGAGGCAGACCCCTTGACCCCGCGAGCGGCCACCTCGACTCGGCGGCGCTTTCCCCGGCGGCACGCCGGCCCCGGAGCCGGGTCCACCCGGTGTCCGCCGCCCTGCCTGGACGGAGGCAGACCCCTTGCCCCCGCGAGCGGCCGCCTCGACTCCGCGGCACGCTCCAAGGCGGAACGCCGATCCCGGTGCCGGCTGCACCCGGTGTCCGCCGACCTGCCCGGAGCGAGGCAAACCCCATCCCCCCGCGATTGACTGCCTCGATTCGGCAACGTCCTCCGCGGCGGCACGACGGCCCCGGAGCCGGGTGGACCCGGTGTCCGCCGCCCTGCCCGGTGCGAGGATAATCCGTTGCCCCCGTGAACGGCCGCCTCGACTCCACGGCACTTTTCCGGCGGGACGCCGGCCTTGGAGCCAGGTCCACCCGGTGTCCGCCGCAATTCCTTGAGCGAGACAGACCCCTTGCCCCCGCGAGCGGCCGCCTCGACCATGCGGCGCTTTTCCCGGCCTCACGCTGGCCCTGGAGCCGGGTCCACCCGGTGTCCGCCGCCCTGCCCGGAGCGAGGCAGACCCCTTGCCTTCGCGAGCGGCCGCCCCGACTCGGCTGCGCTCTCCGCGGCGGCACACTGGCCCTGGAGACGGGTCCACCTGGTGTCCGCCGCCCTGCCCCGAGCGAGGCAGACCATTTGCCCCCGCCAGAGGTCGCCTCGACTCAACGGATATTTCCCGGTGGCACGCCGGCCCCGGAGCCGGATCCACCCGGTGTTTGCAGCCCTGGCCTTAGCGAGGCAGACCCGTTTCCCTCGCGAGCGGCTACCTCGAGTCCGCGGCGCTTTCCCAAGCGGCACGCCGGCCCCGGAGCCGGGTCCAGCCGGTGTCCGCAGCCCTGCCCAGAGCGAGGCAGACCCCTTGACCCCGCGAGCGACAGCCTCGACTCTGCGGCGCCCTCCCAGGCGGCACGCCGACCCTGGAGACCGGTCCACCCGGTGTCCGCCGCCCTGCCCGGAGTGAGGGAGACCCGTTGCCCCCGCGAGCGGCCGCCTCGACTCGGCAGGGTGCTACACGGCGAAACGCCGGCCCCGAAGCCGGGTCCCCCGGTGTCTGCCGCCCTGCCCGGAGCGAGGCAGACCCCTTGCATCCGCGAGCGGCCACCTCGACTCCGCGGCGCTTTCCCCGTCGGCAGGCCGGCCTCGGAGTTGGGTCCACCCGGTGTCCGCCGACCTTCCCGGAGCGAGGCAGACAACATGCCCCCGCGAGCGGCCTCCTCGACTCGGCGGCGCTTTCTCCGGCGGCATGCCTACCCCGGAGCCGGGTCGACCTGCTGTCCGGGGCCCTGCCTGGAGCGAAGCAGACCCCTTGCCCCCGCGAGCGGCCGCATCGACTCGGCGGCTGTTTTTCCGGCGGAATGCCGGCCCCGGAGCCGGGTCCACCCGGTGTCTGCCGCTTTGCCCAGAGCGAGGCAGACCCCTTGCCCCCGCGAGCGGCCGCCTTGACTCGGCGGCACTTTCTCCGCGGCGGCACGCCTACCCCGAAGCCGGGTCGACCCGGTGTCTTCCGCCCTGCCCGGAGCGAGGTAGACCCCTTGCATCCGGGAGTGGCCGCCTCGACTCGGTGGCGCTTTCTCCGGCGCCACGCCGGCTCCAGAGCCGGGTCCACACAGTGTCTGCCGCAATTCCTGGACCGAGGCAGACCCCTTGCCCCCGCGAGCGGCCGCCTCGACTCGGCGACGCCTTCCGCAACGGATTGCCAGCACCGGAACCGGGTCCGCCCGGTGTCCGCCGCTCTACCCTGATCGAGGCAAACCCCTTGCCCCCGCGAGCGGCCGCATGGACTCGGCGGCGGTTTTTCCGGCGGAATGCCGGCCCCGAAGCCGGGTCGACCCGGTGTGTGCCGCCATGCCCGGAGCGAGGCAGACCCCTTGCATCCGCGAGCGGCCGCCTCGACTCGGCGGCGCTTTCTCCGGCGGCACGCCGGCTCCGGAGCCGGGTCCACCCGGTGTCCGCCGCCATACCTGGACCGAGGCAGACCCCTTGCCCCCGCGAGCGGCCGCCTCAACTCCGCGGCGCCCTCCAAGGCGGAACGTCGATCCCGGTGCCGGCTGCACCCGGTGTCCGCCGTCCTGCCCGGAGCGAGGAAAACCCCTTCCCCCCGCGAGTGACTGCCTCGATTCGGCGGCGTCTTCCGCGGCGGCACGCCGGCCCCGGAGCCGGGTGGACCCGGTGTCCGCCGCACTACTTGGTGCGAGGCAAATCCGTTGCCCCCGTGAGCGTCCGCCTCGACTCCACGGCACTTTCCCGGCGGGACGCCGGCCCCGGAGCCAGGTCTACCCGGTGTCCGCCGCAATTCCAGGAGCGAGGCAGACCCCTTGCTCCCGCGAGCAGCCCCTCGAATCCGCGG
>NW_027635776.1:0-24451 GCF_903797595.1 Erithacus rubecula | reverse complement strand
GCATGCCGCCACGGAGGACGTTGTCGAATCGAGGCAGTCACTCGCGGGGGGAAGGGGTCTGCCTCGGTCCAGGTATGGCGGCGGATAACGGGTGGACCCGGCTCCGGAGCCGGCGTGCCGCCGGAGAAAGCGCCGCCGAGACGAGGCGGCCGCTCGCGGGGGCAAGGGGTTTGCCTCGCTCAGGGCAGAGCGGCACACACCGGGTCGACCCGGCTTCGGGGCCGGCGTGCCGCCGCGGAGAAGAAGCGCCGCCGAGACGAGGCGGCCGCTCGCGGGGGCAAGGGGTCTACCTCGCTCCGGGCAGGGCGGCGGACACCGGGTGGACCGGTCTCCAGGGTCGGCGTGGGCCTGGGATAGGTGCATCAGAGTCGAGGCTGTCGCTCGCGGGGTCAAGGGGTCTGCCTCGCTCCGGGCAGGGCTGCGGACACCTCGGACCCGGCTCCGAGGCCGGCGTGCCGCCGCGGTGGGCGACGCCGAGTCGAGGCTGCCGCCTGCTGGGGCAAGGGTTCTGCCTCGCTTCGGGCAGGGCAGGGACACCGGGTCGACCCGGCTCTGGGGCCGGCGTGCCGCCGGGGAAAGCGCCGCGGGGGTCGAGGCGGCCGCTCGCGGATGCAAGGGGTCTGCCTCGATCGGGGCAGGGCGGCGGACACCGGGTGGACCCGGGTCCGGTGCTGGTAAGCCGCCGCGGAGGTCGTCGTCGAGTCGAGGCGGCCGCTCGCGGGGGCAAGGGTTCTGCCTCGCTCCTTGCAAGGCGGGGACACCGGGTGGACCCGGCTCCGGGGCCAGCGTGCCACCGGGAAAGTGCCGTTGAGTCGAGGCGATCGCTCGCGGAGGCAAATGGTCTGCCTTGTTCCGGGCAGGGCGGCGGACACCGGGTGGACCCGGCTCCAGGGCCAGCGTGCCGCCGCGGAGAGCGCCGCGGGGTCGAGGCGGCCGCTCGCGGATGCAAGGGATCTGCCTCGCTCCGGGCAGGGCGGCGGACACAGGGTGGACCTGGTCCGGGGCCGGCGTCCCGCCGGGAAAGTGCCCTGGAGTCGAGGCGGCCGCTCAAGGGGACAACGGTTTTGTCTCGCACCGGGCAGGGCGGCGGACACCGGGTCCACCCGGCTCCGGGGCCGGCATGCCGCCACGGAGGACGTTGTCGAATCGAGGCAGTCACTCGCGGGGGGAAGGGGTTTGCCTCGCTCCGGGCAGGAGGGCGGACACCGGGTGCAGCCGGCGCCGGGATCAGCGTTCTGGCTTGGAGGGCGCCGCGGAGTCGAGGCAGGGCCGCTCGCGGCGACCAAGGGGTCTGCCTCGGTCCAGGCAGGGCGGCGGACACCGGGTGGACCCGGCTCCGGGGCCGGCGTGCCGCCGGGGAAAGCGCCGCCGAGTCGAGGCGGCCGCTCGCGGGGTCAAGGGGTCTGCCTCGCTCCGAGCAGGACGGCGGACACCGGGTGGACCCGGATCCGGGGCCGGCTTTCCGCCGCGTAGGACCCCGCCGAATCGAGACGGTCGCTCGCGTGGGCAACGGGTCTGCCTCGCTCCGGGCAGGGGGGGCGGACACCGGGTCGACACGGCTCCGGGGCCGGCGTGCCGCCGCGGAGGACGCCGCGGAGTCGAGGCTGTTGCTCGCGGGGTCAAGGGGTCTGCCTCGCTCCGGGCAGGGCGGCGGACAGCGGGTCGACCCGTCTCCGGGTCTGGCGTTCCGCCAGTGAATGCGCCAGGGAGTCGAGTCGGCCGCTCCCGAGGGCAAGTGGTCTGCCTTGCTCGGGGCAGGGCGGCGGACACCGGGTGGATTCGGCTCCGGGGCCAGCGTGCCACCGGGAAAGTGCCGTTGAATCGACGCGGCCGCTCCCGAGGGCAAATGGTCTGCCTCGGTCCAGGCAGGGCGGCGGACACCGGGTGGACCCGGCTCCGAGGCCAGCGTGCCGCCGCGGAGAGCGCAGGCCGAGTCGGGGCGGCCCGCTCGCGGGGGCAAAGGGTCTGCCTCGCTCCGGGCAGGGCGGCGGACACAGGGTGGACCTGGTCCGGGGCCGGCGTCCCGCCGGGAAAGTGCCCTGGAGTCGAGGCGGCCGCTCAAGGGGACAACGGTTTTGTCTCGCACCGGGCAGGGCGGCGGACACCGGGTCCACCCGGCTCCGGGGGCCGGCATGCCGCCACGGAGGACGTTGTCGAATCGAGGCAGTCACTCGCGGGGGGAAGGGGTTTGCCTCGCTCCGGGCAGGAGGGCGGACACCGGGTGCAGCCGGCGCCGGGATCAGCGTTCTGCCTTGGAGGGCGCCGCGGAGTCGAGGCGGCCGCTCGCGGGGGCAAGGGGTCTGCCTCGCTCCGGGCAGGGCGGCGGACACCGGGTGGACCCGGCTCCGGGGCCGGCGTGCCGCCAAAGAAAGTGCTGTGGAGTCGAGGCGGCCGCTCGCGGGGTCATGGTGTCTGTCTCGCTCCGGGCAGGTCGGGGACAGCGGGTCGACCCAGCTCCGGGGCCGGCGTGCCGCCACGTAGGACCCCGCCGAGTCGAGACGGCCTCTCGCGGGGGCAAGGGGTCTGCCTCGCTCCAGGCAGAGCGGCAGACACCGGGTGGACCCGGCTCCGGGGCCAGCGTGCTGCTGCGAATGACGCCGCCGAGACAATTTGGCCGCCGCTCGCGGGGGGCAACGGGTCTGCCTCACTTTGGGCAGGGCGGCGGACACCGGGTGGACCCGTCTCCGGGGTCGGCGTGCCGCCTCGGATGGCGCCGCTGAGTCGAGGCGGCCGCTCGCGGGTGCAAGGTGTACAACCCAGTAACTTTGATCATGCTCCTCCCTTAAAAAAAAAAACTGTGGTCACTTTATTATTTTTTTTTCCTCAGCTGAATTAATCAGCAAAGATTCAGTAGAAATTGTGGCAGTAGATTGCATAAGCTATGTGTTGCCCCAAGCCTGATCTAAATTAATCTTCTCTGGGCTGTGTGTCCTGAATTTATATCACCACACTGGCCTTTCCTGTAAATATTGTAGAAAATGTAGAACACAAATACCATGTGAAATACAGCATCAAAATAAATGATCTGTTGTCTCATCTTCAACACAAAACTTGCCTCATAAAAATTGAAGGAGGCTTTCATGCTTTTGAAAATGGCTTCTAATGATCCTTCATAAATTAAGCCCTCTTTCTGGAAGTAGAAACCAAGTGAACATTGTTGATTGCCATCAAAACAAGGTGTGCTGTACAATTTAAATCACTGGTCAGAAAATTGCATCAGCACTGATAAACTGCATATGTTTCCAAGATGAGTTTACACAGCTCTCACTTCGGGTAGTTTTCTATTTTATACAGGTGTTGAAACAACTCGGCAATGAAAATTGACCAAGTAAATATACCATCAAAAATAAAAAAGAAGTAGCCACCAAAACCCAAATGGCTTTCTCTGACAGTGCTGAAACAGTACCATCTGTTTCCATTGCTTCATAAATTTATATAGAAAATTGCTATGCAGTGCTATTTCTGGGCAGCTTCTCATTTGCATTTGCTTTTGTTAAAAAATGGGCGCAACTGAAAACCATGACACTGAAACCCACTGGGCTTTGGAAGGGAGCATTCAACCAGCCTGGGGTGTTTCAGCCTGGACCTGGACCCACAGCTAAATGGTGCAGCTGCCCACACGTGTATCCTGTGTTAAAACACAGCTTTGCATCCAGGCACCACACGGCTCCTCAGATGTTTGGGCTCCTGGTCCAAACTGTCCACTTTTATTTTATTTAGCTCTTTAAAATTGACTCATGATGGTGGCACAACTCTGAGCACCCAGCTATGTTAAACAGCCCTATAATCATTTTGACCTGGGCAGTCAATGTGTGATAGCAGCAATCAGGACACTTCCAAAGAGTACCAAGAATACAAACTCAGTTGTCTTCGATTTGTTCTGTGCAGTAAAATTAAATCACTAGAACCCAGCAGGATAACCATTTGCCATGGCCATGATTCTGATTAATCTCAATGTAAATCACCATCCAAAGCAACTTTTCATCCTGTGGCTGGAGGTAACTGAGTTACAGCTTTCTAACCCTGTATAATAGTCCAAATCCCTTGCAGGCAGAAATGGAAAAGCCAGAGAGCTTGTCAAACCTAAACTGGTGACATATTGTCTCTGTTGGAGTCAGTGCTGGGCAAGAACAGATGTAAATGAAACTCCTCCCTGACATACACTTCTTTCCATGCTTTATCAGTTTTGGATAGGCTTAAAAGACAAAAAATGTAGAGCCATCTCCAAAAGGTAGGTGTCTATGGTAGATATGTCTGTTCTCATAAGGAGATGTATTTGTGGAGTGAGCATTTTCATGATTTTGCTTCACAGCACAAGAAGCTCTGGATGTCTACTTTATTCCAAAAGGCATCAGCTATATTTCGTCCTCTGAAAAAATTAAAATAGGATTTTTTTTTTTTTTAAATTTGGTCTAGTTGTCTCCATTCATTGTTAACTTTATGAGCTTCTGAAAAGAAGAGGAAGGAAACTTCAGCAAAGATTTAATTTGCTCAAATAAAGTTCTTGCTGTACTATTTGAGCATGCTGTTGTGTAGGGGTGCTTGAATTGGTGTGAATGCAAAGCTTCCTGTGCTGTCTATTTGTATTTCTGGTAGTTAGAGATTTTTTTTTTTTTCAAAGATAAGATCAAGGCAATGTTGAACCCCTCTCATATCTGTGGGTGCAATGTTTGTTTGCACAATTGCTGAAAGACATGGCAATAATATCCACACCTCTGCAGACCAGCAGGAAAGGTAACTTTGACAGCAGGTTGGTAATATACATGGGATGTGGGCTCCTGCTGGTTTACACAGGAAAATTTGGATCCATCATTCCATAATCTGGGTTTAACCAACAGCCTGGGAGTCACTGGGTGTTAGACCCTGCTTGTGTCTCCAAGGCTGGCAGGACAAGCAAGGAATAATATTCATCTGTCTTTCCTGTGTTCTCCATCTTCTGGCTGAGTAGACCTTAAATATCTGAGTTCTAAGTTGTTATGGTATAATGTTGCATGTTATGTGGCAATGTGAAAACCCAGATAAATGCATAAATAACAGATATTTGAAATTCACTCCTTTACATTCAGTAGAATATGTTGGTTACTTCTCTATATTATTTGTTAATGAACTGGAAGTTTTCCTTGTAAAATTCTCAACTTGTTGATCAAGCCTCTACTTTTTAACATTTTGAGGTCATATTTGCCAAAAATTTGGTATTAATGGATTTACATTTTTTTTTTTAATTTACATTGCCATGCCTCACTGATAGATTTCCAGAGAAGGAAGAGATCAAAATGAATATATTCATTGAGAAACTGCAGAATTGAACTTGCCATGCATTTACTCCAAAGAACCTGAAAGTATTGAAGGCAGTGAATCTGGAAGCGGGAATATGGTGAATACAAGGTAAATTCAGCACTTTGTTGCAGATATGCAATTTTACAAATTACTGTAGATAAATGGGCAGTTTAATTTTGCCACAGGTTTGTGACAATATGAGGGACCTCAGCTGTTTGACTGAAGGCTGTAATCCCAAATGGTGTTGAAACTGCTGTTGATTTAATGTTGCTTATGTTTAGCTGGGTCACTGTCAGCTTTTACACCACCCTGAACATGTAATTTCTGAAAATTGTGCTCAATAATCTGCCTTCTGGACAATACAATGCATGGCAGCACCAGTTTCAACTGTTAAGAGTTTGAGATATATTCCTCTTTGGGAATTGTACTATTCTATTTTAATCATATCTGCAGGGACAAGGATACTGTCTGCTGCAGAAAAGAACTTGGTGATGTTTCTGCATACTTGTAAAACTGTGTCTGTAACCACAGCTTGGGCCTATCTGGTGTCTTTACCATGGCTTGTTCTTGCTCAGTTTTATCCCTTGAAGTGTTTGCTCTGACACATTTGGAAGAGGTGAATATCAGGGAAAGAGCAGGGCGGCAGACACCGGGTCCACCCGGCTCCGGGGCCGGCGTGCCGCCGCGGAGAAAGCGCCGCCGAGTCGAGGTGGCCGCTCGCGGGGGCAAGGGGTCTGCTTCGCTCCGGGCAGGACGGCGGACACCGGGTGGACCCGGAGCCGGCGTTCCTCCGCGTAGGACCCCGCCGAGTCGAGGCGGCCGCTCGCGGGGGCAACGGATTTGCCTCGCACCGGGCAGGGCGGCGGACACCGGGTGGACCCGGCTCCGGGGCTGGCGTGCCGCCGCGGAGGGCGCCATCGAGTCGAGGCGGCCGCTCGCGGGGGCAACGGGTCTGCCTCGCTCCGGGCAGGGCGGCGGACAGCGTGTCGACCCGTCTCCGGGTCTGGCGTTCCGCCAGTGAATGCGCCAGGGAGTCGAGGCGGCCGCTCGCGGGGGCAAGGGGTCTGCCTCCCTCCGGGCAGGGCGGCGGACACCGGGTGGACCCGGCTCCGGTGTCGGCGTGCCGCCTGGGAGGGCGCCGCAGAGTCGAGGCTGTCGCTCGCGGGGTCAAGGGGTCTGCCTCGCTCCGAGCAGGGCGGCGGACAGCGTGTCGACCCGGATCCGGCGCCGGCATGCCGCCGCGAAGAGCGCTGCCGAGTCGATGCTGCCGCTTGCGGGGGCAAGGGGTCTGCCTCGCTCCGAGCAGGGCGGCGGACACCGGGTGGACCTGGTCCGGGGCCGGCGTCCCGCCGCGGAGGACGCCGCCGAATCGAGGCAGTCACTCGCGGGGGGAAGGGGTTTGCCTCGCTCCGGGCAGGAGGGCGGACACCGTGTGCAGCCGGCACCGGGATCAGGGTTCTGCCTTGGAGGGCGCCGCGGAGTCGAGGCGGCCGCTCGCGGGGGCAAGGGGTCTGCCTCGGTCGAGGTATGGCGGCGGACACCGGGTTGACCTGGTCCGGGGCCGGCGTCCCGCCGGGAAAGTGCCCTGGATACGAGGCGGCCGCTCAAGGGGACAACGGATTTGCCTCGCTCCGGGCAGGGCGGCGGACACCGGGTCCACCCGGCTCTGGGGTCGGCATGCCGCCACGGAGGACGTTGCCGAATCGAGGCACTCACTCGCGGGGGGAAGGGGTTTGCCTCGCTCAGGGCAGGAGGGCGGACACCGGGTGCAGCCGGCACCGGGATCAGGGTTCTGCCTTGGAGGGCGCCGCGGAGTCGAGGCGGCCGCTCGCGGGGGCAAGGGGTCTGCCTCGGTCCAGGCAGGGCGGCGGACACCGGGTGGACCCGGCTCCGGGGCCGGCGTGCCGCCGGGGAAAGCGCCGCCGATTCGAGGCGGCCGCTCGCGGGGTTAAGGGGTCTGCCTCGCTCCGGGCAGGACGGCGGACACCGGGTGGACCCGGATCCGGGGCCGGCTTACCGCCGCGTAGGACCCCGCCGAATCGAGACGGCCGCTCGCGTGGGCAACGGGTCTGCCTTGCTCCGGGCAGGGGGGCGGACACCGGGTCGACACGGCTTTGGGGCCGGCGTGCCGCCGGAGAAAGCGCCGCGGAGTCGAGGCTGTTGCTCGCGGGGTCAGGGGTCTGCCTCGCTCCGGGCAGGGCGGCGGACAGCGGGTCGACCCGTCTCCGGGTCTGGCGTTCCGCCAGTGAATGCGCCAGGGAGTCGAGGCGGCCGGTCGCGGGGGCAAAGGGTCTGCCTCGCTCCAGGAATTGCGGCGGATACCGGGTGGACCTGGCTCCGGGGCCGGCGTCCCGCCGGGAAAGTGCCGTGGAGTCGAGGCGGCCGCTCACGGGGGCAACGGATTTGCCTCGCTACAGGCAGGACGGCGGACACCGGGTCCGCCCGGCTCCGAGGCCGGCGTGCCGCCGCGGAGGACGCCGCCGCGGAGGACGCCGCCGAATCGAGGCAGGCACTCGCGGGGGCAAGGGGTCTGCCTCGCTCCGAGCAGGGCGGCGCACACCAGATGGATCTGACTCCGGGGCACGAGTGCCGCCGCGGAGGGCGACGCTGAATCGAGGCGGCCGCTCGCAGGGTCATGGTGTCTGCCTCACTCCGTGCAGGGCGGCGAACACCGGGTGGTCCCGGCTCCGGGGCTAGCGTGAGGCCGGGGAAAGCGCCGCCGATTCGAGGCGGCTGCTCGCGGGAGCAAGGGGTCTGCCTCGCTCCTGGAACTGCGGCGGACACCGGGTAGACCTGGCTCCGGGGCCGGCGTCCCGCCGGGAAAGTGCCGTGGAGTCGAGGCGGACGCTCACGGGGGCAACGGATTTGCCTCGCACCAAGTAGTGCGGCGGACACCGGGTCCACCCGGCTCCGGGGCCGGCGTGCCGCCGCGGAAGACGCCGCCGAATCGAGGCAGGCACTCGCGGGGGGAAGGGGTTTGCCTCGCTCCGGGCAGGGGGGCGGACACCAAGTGCAGCCGGCACCGGGATCGACGTTCCGCCTTGGAGGGCGCCGCGGAGTTGAGGCGGCCGCTCGCGGGGGCAAGGGGTCTGCCTCGGTCCAGGTATGGCGGCGGACACCGGGTGGACCCGGCTCCGGAGCCGGCGTGCCGCCGGAGAAAGCGCCGCCGAGACGAGGCGGCCGCTCGCGGGGGCAAGGGGTTTGCCTCGATCAGGGCAGAGCGGCACACACCGGGTCGACCCGGCTTCGGGGCCGGCGTGCCGCCGCGGAGAAAGCGCCGCCGAGACGAGGCGGCCGCTCGCGGGGGCAAGGGGTCTGCCTCGGTCCAGGCAGGGCGGCGGACACCGGGTGGACCCGGCTCCGGGGCCGGCGTTCCGCCGCGTAGGACCCCGCCGAATCGAGACGGCCGCTCGCGTGGGCAACGGGTCTGCCTCGCTCCGGGCAGGGGGGCGGACAGCGGGTCGACCCGTCTCCGGGTCTGGCGTTCCGCCAGTGAATGCGCCAGGGAGTCGAGGCGGCCGGTCGCGGGGGCAAGGGGTCTGCCTTGCTCGGGGCAGGGCGGCGGACACCGGGTGGACTCGGCTCCGGGGCCAGCGTGCCACCGGGAAAGTGCCGTTGAATCGACGCGGCCGCTCCCGAGGGCAAATGGTCTGCCTCGCTCGGGGCAGGGCGGCGGACACCGGGTGGACCCGGCTCCGAGGCCAGCGTGCCGCCGCGGAGAGCGCAGCCGAGTCGGGGCGGCCGCTCGCGGGGCAAGGGATCTGCCTTGCTCCGGGCAGGGCGGCGGACACCGGGTGGACCCGGCTCCAGGGCCAGCGTGAGGCTGGGAAAAGCGCCGCATGGTCGAGGCGGCAGCTCGCGGGGGCAAGGGGTCTGCCTCGCTCCAGGAATTGCGGCGGACACCGGGTGGACCTGGCTCCGGGGCCGGCGTCCCGCCGGGAAAGTGCCCTGGAGTCGAGGCGGCCGCTCACGGGGTAACGGATTTGCCTCGCTACAGGCAGGGCGGCGGACACCGGGTCCGCCCGGCTCCGAGGCCGGCGTGCCGCCGCGGAGGACGCCGCCGAATCGAGGCAGGCACTCGCGGGGGGAAGGGATTTGCCTCGCTCCGGGCAGGACGGCGGACACCGGGTGCAGCCGGCACCGGGATCGACGTTCCGCCTTGGAGGGCGCCGCGGAGTTGAGGCGGCCGCTCGCGGGGGCAAGGGGTCTGCCTCGCTCCAGGAATTGCGGCGGACACCGGGTGGACCTGGCTCCGGGGCCGGCGTCCCGCCGGGAAAGTGCCCTGGAGTCGAGGCGGCCGCTCGCGGGGCAAGGGATCTGCCTTGCTCCGGGCAGGGCGGCGGACACCGGGTCGACACGGCTCCGGGGCCGGCGTGCCGCCGGAGAAAGCGCCGCGGAGTCGAGGCTGTTGCTCGCGGGGTCAAGGGGTCTGCCTCGCTCCGGGCAGGGCGGCGGACAGCGGGTCGACCCGTCTCCAGGTCTGGCGTTCCGCCAGTGAATGCGCCAGGGAGTCGAGTCGGCCGCTCCCGAGGGCAAGTGGTCTGCCTTGCTGGGGGCAGGGCGGCGGACACCGGGTGGATTCGGCTCCGGGGCCAGCGTGTCACCGGGAAAGTGCCGTTGAATCGTCGCGGCCGCTCCCGAGGGCAAATGGTCTGCCTCGGTCCAGGCAGGGCGGCGGACACCGGGTGGACCTGGTCCGGGGCCGGCGTCCCGCCGGGAAAGTGCCCTGGAGTCGAGGCGGCCGCTCAAGGGGACAACGGTTTTGTCTCGCACCGGGCAGGGCGGCGGACACCGGGTCCACCCGGCTCCGGGGCCGGCATGCCGCCACGGAGGACGTTGTCGAATCGAGGCAGTCACTCGCGGGGGGAAGGGGTTTGCCTCGCTCCGGGCAGGAGGGCGGACACCGGGTCCACCCGGCTCCGGGGCCGGCATGCCGCCACGGAGGACGTTGTCGAATCGAGGCAGTCACTCGCGGGGGGAAGGGGTCTGCCTCGCTCCGGGCAGGACGGCGGACACCGGGTGGACCCGGCTCCGGAGCCGGCGTGCCGCCGGAGAAAGCGCCGCCGAGACGAGGCGGCCGCTCGCGGGGGCAAGGGGTTTGCCTCGATCAGGGCAGAGCGGCACACACCGGGTCGACCCGGCTTCGGGGCCGGCGTGCCGCCGCGGAGAAAGCGCCGCCGAGACGAGGCGGCCGCTCGCGGGGGCAAGGGGTCTGCCTCGCTCCGGGCAGGGCGGCGGACACCGGGTGGACCGGTCTCCAGGGTCGGCGTGGGGCCTGGGATAGGTGCATCAGAGTCGAGGCTGTCGCTCGCGGGGTCAAGGAGTCTGCCTCGCTCCGGGCAGGGCTGCGGACACCTCGGACCCGGCTCCGAGGCCGGCGTGCCGCCGCGGTGGGCGACGCCGAGTCGAGGCTGCCGCCTGCTGAGGCAAGGGTTCTGCCTCGCTTCGGGCAGGGCAGGGACACCTGGTCGACCCGGCTCTAAGGCCGGCGGGCCGCCGGGGAAAGCGCCGCGGGGTCGAGGCGGCCGCTCGCGGATGCAAGGGGTCTGCCTCGATCGGGGCAGGGCGGCGGACACCGGGTGGACCCGGGTCCGGTGCTGGCAAGCCGCCGCGGAGGTCGTCGTCGAGTCGAGGCGGCCGCTCGCGGGGGCAAGGGTTCTGCCTCGCTCCTTGCAAGGCGGGGACACCGGGGGGACCCGGCTCCGGGGCCAGCGTGCCACCGGGAAAGTGCCGTTGAGTCGAGGCGATCGCTCGCGGAGGCAAATGGTCTGCCTTGTTCCGGGCAGGGCGGCGGACACCGTGTGGACCCGGCTCCAGGGCCAGCGTGCCGCCGCGGAGAGCGCAGCCGAGTCGGGGCGGCCGCTCGCGAAGGCAAGGGATCTGCCTCGCTCCGGGCAGGGCGGCGGACACAGGGTGGACCTGGTCCGGGGCCGGCGTCCCGCCGGGAAAGTGCCCTGGAGTCGAGGCGGCCGCTCAAGGGGACAACGGTTTTGTCTCGCACCGGGCAGGGCGGCGGACACCGGGTCCACCCGGCTCCGGGGCCGGCATGCCGCCACGGAGGACGTTGTCGAATCGAGGCAGTCACTCGCGGGGGGAAGGGGTTTTCCTCGCTCCGGACAGGAGGGCGGACACCGGGTGCAGCCGGCGCCGGGATCAGCGTTCTGGCTTGGAGGGCGCCGCGGAGTCGAGGCGGCCGCTCGCGGCGACAAGGGGTCTGCCTCGGTCCAGGCAGGGCGGCGGACACCGGGTGGACCCGGCTCCGGGGCCGGCGTGCCGCCGGGGAAAGCGCCGCCGAGTCGAGGCGGCCGCTCGCGGGGTCAAGGGGTCTGCCTCGCTCCGAGCAGGACGGCGGACACCGGGTGGACCCGGATCCGTGGCCGGCTTTCCGCCGCGTAGGACCCCGCCGAATCGAGACGGTCGCTCGCGTGGGCAACGGGTCTGCCTCGCTCCGGGCAGGGGGGCGGACACCGGGTCGACACGGCTCCGGGGCCGGCGTGCCGCCGGAGAAAGCGCCGCGGAGTCGAGGCTGTTGCTCGCGGGGTCAAGGGGTCTGCCTCGCTCCGGGCAGGGCGGCGGACAGCGGGTCGACCCGTCTCCAGGTCTGGCGTTCCGCCAGTGAATGCGCCAGGGAGTCGAGTCGGCCGCTCCCGAGGGCAAGT
Source organism: Erithacus rubecula (assembly GCF_903797595.1). Taxonomy (NCBI): domain Eukaryota; kingdom Metazoa; phylum Chordata; class Aves; order Passeriformes; family Muscicapidae; genus Erithacus; species Erithacus rubecula. The sequence continues at coordinate 12,515 of NW_027635776.1, read as the reverse complement.
GGTCTGCCTTGCTGGGGGCAGGGCGGCGGACACCGGGTGGATTCGGCTCCGGGGCCAGCGTGTCACCGGGAAAGTGCCGTTGAATCGTCGCGGCCGCTCCCGAGGGCAAATGGTCTGCCTCGGTCCAGGCAGGGCGGCGGACACCGGGTGGACCCGGCTCCGAGGCCAGCGTGCCGCCGCGGAGAGCGCAGCCGAGTCGGGGCGGCCGCTCGCGGGGGCAAAGGGTCTGCCTCGCTCCGGGCAGGGCGGCGGACACAGGGTGGACCTGGTCCGGGGCCGGCGTCCCGCCGGGAAAGTGCCCTGGAGTCGAGGCGGCCGCTCAAGGGGACAACGGTTTTGTCTCGCACCGGGCAGGGCGGCGGACACCGGGTCCACCCGGCTCCGGGGCCGGCATGCCGCCACGGAGGACGTTGTCGAATCGAGGCAGTCACTCGCGGGGGGAAGGGGTTTGCCTCGCTCCGGGCAGGAGGGCGGACACCGGGTGCAGCCGGCGCCGGGATCAGCGTTCTGCCTTGGAGGGCGCCGCGGAGTCGAGGCGGCCGCTCGCGGGGGCAAGGGGTCTGCCTCGGTCCAGGCAGGGCGGCGGACACCGGGTGGACCCGGCTCCGGGGCCGGCGTGCCGCCAAAGAAAGTGCTGTGGAGTCGAGGCGGCCGCTCGCGGGGTCATGGTGTCTGTCTCGCTCCGGGCAGGTCGGGGACAGCGGGTCGACCCAGCTCCGGGGCCGGCGTGCCGCCACGTAGGACCCCGCCGAGTCGAGACGGCCTCTCGCGGGGGCAAGGGGTCTGCCTCGCTCCAGGCAGAGCGGCAGACACCGGGTGGACCTGGCTCCGGGGCCAGCGTGCTGCTGCGAATGACGCCGCCGAGACAATTTGGCCGCCGCTCGCGGGGGCAACGGGTCTGCCTCACTTTGGGCAGGGCGGCGGACACCGGGTGGACCCGTCTCCGGGGTCGGCGTGCCGCCTCGGATGGCGCCGCTGAGTCGAGGCGGCCGCTCGCGGGTGCAAGGTGTACAACCCAGTAACTTTGATCATGCTCCTCTCTTAAAAAAAAAAACTGTGGTCACTTTATTTTTTTTTTTCCTCAGCTGAATTAATCAGCAAAGATTCAGTAGAAATTGTGGCAGTGGATTGCATAAGCTATGTGTTGCCCCAAGCCTGATCTAAATTAATCTTCTCTGGGCTGTGTGTCCTGAATTTATATCACCACACTGGCCTTTCCTGTAAATATTGTAGAAAATGTAGAACACAAATACCATGTGAAATACAGCATCAAAATAAATGATCTGTTGTCTCATCTTCAACACAAAACTTGCCTCATAAAAATTGAAGGAGGCTTTCATGCTTTTGAAAATGGCTTCTAATGATCCTTCATAAATTAAGCCCTCTTTCTGGAAGTAGAAACCAAGTGAACATTGTTGATTGCCATCAAAACAAGGTGTGCTGTACAATTTAAATCACTGGTCAGAAAATTGCATCAGCACTGATAAACTGCATATGTTTCCAAGATGAGTTTACACAGCTCTCACTTCGGGTAGTTTTCTATTTTATACAGGTGTTGAAACAACTCGGCAATGAAAATTGACCAAGTAAATATACCATCAAAAATAAAAAAGAAGTAGCCACCAAAACCCAAATGGCTTTCTCTGACAGTGCTGAAACAGTACCATCTGTTTCCATTGCTTCATAAATTTATATAGAAAATTGCTATGCAGTGCTATTTCTGGGCAGCTTCTCATTTGCATTTGCTTTTGTTAAAAAATGGGCGCAACTGAAAACCATGACACTGAAACCCACTGGGCTTTGGAAGGGAGCATTCAAACCAGCCTGGGGTGTTTCAGCCTGGACCTGGACCCACAGCTAAATGGTGCAGCTGCCCACACGTGTATCCTGTGTTAAAACACAGCTTTGCATCCAGGCACCACACGGCTCCTCAGATGTTTGGGCTCCTGGTCCAAACTGTCCACTTTTATTTTATTTAGCTCTTTAAAAATTGACTCATGATGGTGGCACAACTCTGAGCACCCAGCTATGTTAAACAGCCCTATAATCATTTTGACCTGGGCAGTCAATGTGTGATAGCAGCAATCAGGACACTTCCAAAGAGTACCAAGAATACAAACTCAGTTGTCTTCGATTTGTTCTGTGCAGTAAAATTAAATCACTAGAACCCAGCAGGATAACCATTTGCCATGGCCATGATTCTGATTAATCTCAATGTAAATCACCATCCAAAGCAACTTTTCATCCTGTGGCTGGAGGTAACTGAGTTACAGCTTTCTAACCCTGTATAATAGTCCAAATCCCTTGCAGGCAGAAATGGAAAAGCCAGAGAGCTTGTCAAACCTAAACTGGTGACATATTGTCTCTGTTGGAGTCAGTGCTGGGCAAGAACAGATGTAAATGAAACTCCTCCCTGACATACACTTCTTTCCATGCTTTATCAGTTTTGGATAGGCTTAAAAGACAAAAAATGTAGAGCCATCTCCAAAAGGTAGGTGTCTATGGTAGATATGTCTGTTCTCATAAGGAGATGTATTTGTGGAGTGAGCATTTTCATGATTTTGCTTCACAGCACAAGAAGCTCTGGATGTCTACTTTATTCCAAAAGGCATCAGCTATATTTCGTCCTCTGAAAAAATTAAAATAGGATTTTTTTTTTTTTAAATTTGGTCTAGTTGTCTCCATTCATTGTTAACTTTATGAGCTTCTGAAAAGAAGAGGAAGGAAACTTCAGCAAAGATTTAATTTGCTCAAATAAAGTTCTTGCTGTACTATTTCAGCATGCTGTTGTGTAGGGGTGCTTGAATTGGTGTGAATGCAAAGCTTCCTGTGCTGTCTATTTGTATTTCTGGTAGTTAGAGATTTTTTTTTTTTTCAAAGATAAGATCAAGGCAATGTTGAACCCCTCTCATATCTGTGGGTGCAATGTTTGTTTGCACAATTGCTGAAAGACATGGCAATAATATCCACACCTCTGCAGACCAGCAGGAAAGGTAATTTTGACAGCAGGTTGGTAATATACATGGGATGTGGGCTCCTGCTGGTTTACACAGGAAAATTTGGATCCATCATTCCATAATCTGGGTTTAACCAACAGCCTGGGAGTCACTAGGTTGTTAGACCCTGCTTGTGTCTCCAAGGCTGGCAGGACAAGCAAGGAATAATGTTAATCTGTCTTTCCTATGTTCTCCATCTTCTGGCTGAGTAGACCTTAAATATCTGAGTTCTAAGTTGTTATGGTATAATGTTGCATGTTATGTGGCAATGTGAAAACCCATATAAATGCATAAATAACAGATATTTGAAATTCACTCCTTTACATTCAGTAGAATATGTTGGTTACTTCTCTATATTATTTGTTAATGAACTGGAAGTTTTCCTTGTAAAATTCTCAACTTGTTGATCAAGCCTCTACTTTTTAACATTTTGAGGTCATATTTGCCAAAAATTTGGTATTAATGGATTTACTTTTTTTTTTTTTTTAATTTACATTGCCATGCCTCACTGATAGATTTCCAGAGAAGGAAGAGATCAAAATGAATATATTCATTGAGAAACTGCAGAATTGAACTTGCCATGCATTTACTCCAAAGAACCTGAAAGTATTGAAGGCAGTGAATCTGGAAGCGGGAATATGGTGAATACAAGGTAAATTCAGCACTTTGTTGCAGATATGCAATTTTACAAATTACTGTAGATAAATGGGCAGTTTAATTTTGCCACAGGTTTGTGACAATATGAGGGACCTCAGCTGTTTGACTGAAGGCTGTAATCCCAAATGGTGTTGAAACTGCTGTTGATTTTAATGTTGCTTATGTTTAGCTGGGTCACTGTCAGCTTTTACACCACCCTGAACATGTAATTTCTGAAAATTGTGCTCAATAATCTGCCTTCTGGACAATACAATGCATGGCAGCACCAGTTTCAACTGTTAAGAGTTTGAGATATATTCCTCTTTGGGAATTGTACTATTCTATTTTAATCATATCTGCAGGGACAAGGATACTGTCTGCTGCAGAAAAGAACTTGGTGATGTTTCTGCATACTTGTAAAACTGTGTCTGTAACCACAGCTTGGGCCTATCTGGTGTCTTTACCATGGCTTGTTCTTGCTCAGTTTTATCCCTTGAAGTGTTTGCTCTGACACATTTGGAAGAGGTGAATATCAGGGAAAGAGCAGGGCGGCAGACACCGGGTCCACCCGGCTCCGGGGCCGGCGTGCCGCCGCGGAGAAAGCGCCGCCGAGTCGAGGCGGCCGCTCGCGGGGGCAAGGGGTCTGCTTCGCTCCGGGCAGGACGGCGGACACCGGGTGGACCCGGAGCCGGCGTTCCTCCGCGTAGGACCCCGCCGAGTCGAGGCGGCCGCTCGCGGGGGCAACGGGTCTGCCTCGCTCCGGGCAGGGCGGCGGACACCGGGTGGACCCGGCTCCGGGGCCGGCGTGCCGCCGCGGAGGGCGCCGTCGAGTCGAGGCGGCCGCTCGCGTGGGCAACGGGTCTGCCTCGCTCCGGGCAGGGCGGCGGACAGCGGGTCGACCCGTCTCCGGGTCTGGCGTTCCGCCAGTGAATGCGCCAGGGAGTCGAGGCGGCCGCTCGCGGGGGCAAGGGGTCTGCCTCCCTCCGGGCAGGGCGGCGGACACCGGGTGGACCCGGCTCCGGTGTCGGCGTGCCGCCTGGGAGGGCGCCGCAGAGTCGAGGCTGTCGCTCGCGGGGTCAAGGGGTCTGCCTCGCTCCGAGCAGGGCGGCGGACAGCGTGTCGACCCGGATCCGGGGCCGGCATGCCGCCGCGAAGAGCGCTGCCGAGTCGATGCTGCCGCTTGCGGGGGCAAGGGGTCTGCCTCGCTCCGAGCAGGGCGGCGGACACCGGGTGGACCTGGTCCGGGGCCGGCGTCCCGCCGCGGAAGACGCCGCCGAATCGAGGCAGTCACTCGCGGGGGGAAGGGGTTTGCCTCGCTCCGGGCAGGAGGCGGACACCGTGTGCAGCCGGCACCGGGATCAGGGTTCTGCCTTGGAGGGCGCCGCGGAGTCGAGGCGGCCGCTCGCGGGGGCAAGGGGTCTGCCTCGGTCGAGGTATGGCGGCGGACACCGGGTTGACCTGGTCCGGGGCCGGCGTCCCGCCGGGAAAGTGCCCTGGATTCGAGGCGGCCGCTCAAGGGGACAACGGATTTGCCTCGCTCCGGGCAGGGCGGCGGACACCGGGTCCACCCGGCTCTGGGGCCGGCATGCCGCCACGGAGGACGTTGCCGAATCGAGGCAGTCACTCGCGGGGGGAAGGGGTTTGCCTCGCTCCGGGCAGGAGGGCGGACACCGGGTGCAGCCGGCACCGGGATCAGGGTTCTGCCTTGGAGGGCGCCGCGGAGTCGAGGCGGCCGCTCGCGGGGGCAAGGGGTCTGCCTCGGTCCAGGCAGGGCGGCGGACACCGGGTGGACCCGGCTCCGGGGCCGGCGTGCCGCCGGGGAAAGCGCCGCCGAGTCGAGGCGGCCGCTCGCGGGGTTAAGGGGTCTGCCTCGCTCCGGGCAGGACGGCGGACACCGGGTGGACCCGGATCCGGGGCCGGCTTTCCGCCGCGTAGGACCCCGCCGAATCGAGACGGCCGCTCGCGTGGGCAACGGGTCTGCCTCGCTCCGGGCAGGGGGGCGGACACCGGGTCGACACGGCTTTGGGGCCGGCGTGCCGCCGGAGAAAGCGCCGCGGAGTCGAGGCTGTTGCTCGCGGGGTCAAGGGGTCTGCCTCGCTCCGGGCAGGGCGGCGGACAGCGGGTCGACCCGTCTCCGGGTCTGGCGTTCCGCCAGTGAATGCGCCAGGGAGTCGAGGCGGCCGGTCGCGGGGGCAAAGGGTCTGCCTCGCTCCAGGAATTGCGGCGGACACCGGGTGGACCTGGCTCCGGGGCCGGCGTCCCGCCGGGAAAGTGCCGTGGAGTCGAGGCGGCCGCTCACGGGGGCAACGGATTTGCCTCGCTACAGGCAGGGCGGCGGACACCGGGTCCGCCCGGCTCCGAGGCCGGCGTGCCGCCGCGGAGGACGCCGCCGCGGAGGACGCCGCCGAATCGAGGCAGGCACTCGCGGGGCCAAGGGGTCTGCCTCGCTCCGAGCAGGGCGGCGCACACCAGATGGATCTGACTCCGGGGCACGAGTGCCGCCGCGGAGGGCGACGCTGAATCGAGGCGGCCGCTCGCAGGGTCATGGTGTCTGCCTCACTCCGTGCAGGGCGGCGAACACCGGGTGGTCCCGGCTCCGGGGCTAGCGTGAGGCCGGGGAAAGCGCCGCGGATTCGAGGCGGCTGCTCGCGGGAGCAAGGGGTCTGCCTCGCTCCTGGAATTGCGGCGGACACCGGGTAGACCTGGCTCCGGGGCCGGCGTCCCGCCGGGAAAGTGCCGTGGAGTCGAGGCGGACGCTCACGGGGGCAACGGATTTGCCTCGCACCAAGTAGTGCGGCGGACACCGGGTCCACCCGGCTCCGGGGCCGGCGTGCCGCCGCGGAAGACGCCGCCGAATCGAGGCAGGCACTCGCGGGGGCAAGGGGTTTGCCTCGCTCCGGGCAGGAGGGCGGACACCAAGTGCAGCCGGCACCGGGATCGACGTTCCGCCTTGGAGGGCGCCGCGGAGTTGAGGCGGCCGCTCGCGGGGGCAAGGGGTCTGCCTCGGTCCAGGTATGGCGGCGGACACCGGGTGGACCCGGCTCCGGAGCCGGCGTGCCGCCGGAGAAAGCGCCGCCGAGACGAGGCGGCCGCTCGCGGGGGCAAGGGGTTTGCCTCGATCAGGGCAGAGCGGCACACACCGGGTCGACCCGGCTTCGGGGCCGGCGTGCCGCCGCGGAGAAAGCGCCGCCGAGACGAGGCGGCCGCTCGCGGGGGCAAGGGGTCTGCCTCGGTCCAGGCAGGGCGGCGGACACCGGGTGGACCCGGCTCCGGGGCCGGCGTTCCGCCGCGTAGGACCCCGCCGAATCGAGACGGCCGCTCGCGTGGGCAACGGGTCTGCCTCGCTCCGGGCAGGGGGGCGGACAGCGGGTCGACCCGTCTCCGGGTCTGGCGTTCCGCCAGTGAATGCGCCAGGGAGTCGAGGCGGCCGGTCGCGGGGGCAAGGGGTCTGCCTTGCTCGGGGCAGGGCGGCGGACACCGGGTGGACTCGGCTCCGGGGCCAGCGTGCCACCGGGAAAGTGCCGTTGAATCGACGCGGCCGCTCCCGAGGGCAAATGGTCTGCCTCGCTCGGGGCAGGGCGGCGGACACCGGGTGGACCCGGCTCCGAGGCCAGCGTGCCGCCGCGGAGAGCGCAGCCGAGTCGGGGCGGCCGCTCGCGGGGCAAGGGATCTGCCTTGCTCCGGGCAGGGCGGCGGACACCGGGTGGACCCGGCTCCAGGGCCAGCGTGAGGCTGGGAAAAGCGCCGCATGGTCGAGGCGGCAGCTCGCGGGGGCAAGGGGTCTGCCTCGCTCCAGGAATTGCGGCGGACACCGGGTGGACCTGGCTCCGGGGCCGGCGTCCCGCCGGGAAAGTGCCCTGGAGTCGAGGCGGCCGCTCACGGGGGCAACGGATTTGCCTCGCTACAGGCAGGGCGGCGGACACCGGGTCCGCCCGGCTCCGAGGCCGGCGTGCCGCCGCGGAGGACGCCGCCGAATCGAGGCAGGCACTCGCGGGGGGAAGGGATTTGCCTCGCTCCGGGCAGGACGGCGGACACCGGGTGCAGCCGGCACCGGGATCGACGTTCCGCCTTGGAGGGCGCCGCGGAGTTGAGGCGGCCGCTCGCGGGGGCAAGGGGTCTGCCTCGCTCCAGGAATTGCGGCGGACACCGGGTGGACCTGGCTCCGGGGCCGGCGTCCCGCCGGGAAAGTGCCCTGGAGTCGAGGCGGCCGCTCGCGGGGCAAGGGATCTGCCTCGCTCCGGGCAGGGCGGCGGACACCGGGTCCGCCCGGCTCCGAGGCCGGCGTGGCGCCGCGGAGGACGCCGCGGAGTCGAGGCTGTTGCTCGCGGGGTCAAGGGGTCTGCCTCGCTCCGGGCAGGGCGGCGGACAGCGGGTCGACCCGTCTCCGGGTCTGGCGTTCCGCCAGTGAATGCGCCAGGGAGTCGAGTCGGCCGCTCCCGAGGGCAAGTGGTCTGCCTTGCTGGGGGCAGGGCGGCGGACACCGGGTGGACTCGGCTCCGGGGCCAGCGTGGTCACCGGGAAAGTGCCGTTGAATCGTCGCGGCCGCTCCCGAGGGCAAATGGTCTGCCTCGGTCCAGGCAGGGCGGCGGACACCGGGTGGACCTGGTCCGGGGCCGGCGTCCCGCCGGGAAAGTGCCCTGGAGTCGAGGCGGCCGCTCAAGGGGACAACGGTTTTGTCTCGCACCGGGCAGGGCGGCGGACACCGGGTCCACCCGGCTCCGGGGCCGGCATGCAGCCACGGAGGACGTTGTCGAATCGAGGCAGTCACTCGCGGGGGGAAGGGGTTTGCCTCGCTCCGGGCAGGAGGGCGGACACCGGGTCCACCCGGCTCCGGGGCCGGCATGCCGCCACGGAGGACGTTGTCGAATCGAGGCAGTCACTCGCGGGGGGAAGGGGTCTGCCTCGGTCCAGGTATGGCGGCGGACACCGGGTGGACCCGGCTCCGGAGCCGGCGTGCCGCCGGAGAAAGCGCCGCCGAGACGAGGCGGCCGCTCGCGGGGGCAAGGGGTTTGCCTCGATCAGGGCAGAGCGGCACACACCGGGTCGACCCGGCTTCGGGGCCGGCGTGCCGCCGCGGAGAAAGCGCCGCCGAGACGAGGCGGCCGCTCGCGGGGGCAAGGGGTCTGCCTCGATCGGGGCAGGGCGGCGGACACCGGGTGGACCGGTCTCCAGGGTCGGCGTGGGGCCTGGGATAGGTGCATCAGAGTCGAGGCTGTCGCTCGCGGGGTCAAGGAGTCTGCCTCGCTCCGGGCAGGGCTGCGGACACCTCGGACCCGGCTCCGAGGCCGGCGTGCCGCCGCGGTGGGCGACGCCGAGTCGAGGCTGCCGCCTGCTGAGGCAAGGGTTCTGCCTCGCTTCGGGCAGGGCAGGGACACCTGGTCGACCCGGCTCTAAGGCCGGCGGGCCGCCGGGGAAAGCGCCGCGGGGTCGAGGCGGCCGCTCGCGGATGCAAGGGGTCTGCCTCGATCGGGGCAGGGCGGCGGACACCGGGTGGACCCGGGTCCGGTGCTGGCAAGCCGCCGCGGAGGTCGTCGTCGAGTCGAGGCGGCCGCTCGCGGGGGCAAGGGTTCTGCCTCGCTCCTTGCAAGGCGGGGACACCGGGGGGACCCGGCTCCGGGGCCAGCGTGCCACCGGGAAAGTGCCGTTGAGTCGAGGCGATCGCTCGCGGAGGCAAATGGTCTGCCTTGTTCCGGGCAGGGCGGCGGACACCGGGTGGACCCGGCTCCAGGGCCAGCGTGCCGCCGCGGAGAGCGCAGCCGAGTCGGGGCGGCCGCTCGCGAAGGCAAGGGATCTGCCTCGCTCCGGGCAGGGCGGCGGACACAGGGTGGACCTGGTCCGGGGCCGGCGTCCCGCCGGGAAAGTGCCCTGGAGTCGAGGCGGCCGCTCAAGGGGACAACGGTTTTGTCTCGCACCGGGCAGGGCGGCGGACACCGGGTCCACCCGGCTCCGGGGCCGGCATGCCGCCACGGAGGACGTTGTCGAATCGAGGCAGTCACTCGCGGGGGGAAGGGGTTTTTCCTCGCTCCGGACAGGAGGGCGGACACGGGTGCAGCCGGCGCCGGGATCAGCGTTCTGCCTTGGAGGGCGCCGCGGAGTCGAGGCGGCCGCTCGCGGGGGCAAGGGGTCTGCCTCGGTCCAGGCAGGGCGGCGGACACCGGGTGGACCCGGCTCCGGGGCCGGCGTGCCGCCGGGGAAAGCGCCGCCGAGTCGAGGCGGCCGCTCGCGGGGGCAAGGGGTCTGCCTCGCTCCGGGCAGGGCGGCGGACAGCGGGTGGACCCGTATCCGTGGCCGGCTTTCCGCCCGCGTAGGACCCCGCCGAATCGAGACGGTCGCTCGCGTGGGCAACGGGTCTGCCTCGCTCCGGGCAGGGGGGGCGGACACCGGGTCGACACGGGCTACGGGGCCGGCGTGCCGCCGGAGAAGAAAGCGCCCGCGGAGTCGAGGCTGTTGCTCGCGGGGTCAAGGGGTCTGCCTCGCTCCGGGCAGGGCGGGCGGACAGCGGGTCGACCCGTCTCCGGGTCTGGCGTTCCGCCAGTGAATGCGCCAGGGAGTCGAGTCGGCCGGTCGCGGGGGGCAAGTGGTCTGCCTTGCTCGGGGCAGGGCGGCGGACACCGGGTGGATTCGGCTCCGGGGCCAGCGTGTCACCGGGAAAGTGCCGTTGAATCGTCGCGGCCGCTCCCGAGGGCAAATGGTCTGCCTCGGTCCAGGCAGGGCGGCGGACACCGGGTGGACCCGGCTCCGGGGCCAGCGTGCCACCGGGAAAGTGCCGTTGAGTCGAGGCGATCGCTCGCGGAGGCAAATGGTCTGCCTTGCTCCGGGCAGGGCGGCGGACACAGGGTGGACCTGGTCTGGGGCCGGCGTCCCGCCGGGAAAGTGCCCTGGAGTCGAGGCGGCCGCTCAAGGGGACAACGGTTTTGTCTCGCACAGGGCAGGGCGGCGGAAACCGGGTCCACCCGGCTCCGGGGCCGGCATGCCGCCACGGAGGACGTTGTCGAATCGAGGCAGTCACTCGCGGGGGGAAGGGGTTTGCCTCGCTCCGGGCAGGAGGGCGGACACCGGGTGCAGCCGGCACCGGGATCAGCGTTCTGCCTTGGAGGGCGCCGCGGAGTCGAGGCGGCCGCTCGCGGGGGCAAGGGGTCTGCCTCGGTCCAGGCAGGGCGGCGGACACCGGGTGGACACGCTCCGGGGCCGGCGTGCCGCCAAAGAAAGTGCTGTGGAGTCGAGGCGGCCGCTCGCGGGGGTCATGGTGTCTGTCTCGCCCCGGGCAGGTCGGGGACAGCGGGTCGACCCAGCTCCGGGGCCGGCGTGCCGCCACGTAGGACCCCGCCGAGTCGAGACGGCCTCTCGCGGGGGCAAGGGGTCTGCCTCGCTCCAGGCAGAGCGGCAGACACCGGGTGGACCCGGCTCCGGGGCCAGCGTGCTGCTGCGAATGACGCCGCCGAGACAATTTGGCCGCCGCTCGCGGGGGCAACGGGTCTGCCTCACTTTGGGCAGGGCGGCGGACACCGGGTGGACCCCGTCTCCGGGGTCGGCGTGCCGCCTCGGATGGCGCCGCTGAGGTCGAGGCGGCCGCTCGCGGGTGCAAGGTGTACAACCCAGTAACTTTGATCATGCTCCTCCCTTAAAAAAAAAAAACTGTGGTCACTTTATTATTTTTTTTTCCTCAGCTGAATTAATCAGCAAAGATTCAGTAGAAATTGTGGCAGTAGATTGCATAAGCTATGTGTTGCCCCAAGCCTGATCTAAATTAATCTTCTCTGGGCTGTGTGTCCTGAATTTATATCACCACACTGGCCTTTCCTGTAAATATTGTAGAAAATGTAGAAACACAAATACCATGTGAAATACAGCATCAAAATAAAATGATCTGTTGTCTCATCTTCAACACAAAACCCTTGCCTCATAAAAATTGAAGGAGGCTTTCATGCTTTGAAAATGGCTTCTAATGATCCTTCATAAATTAAGCCCTCTTTCTGGAAGTAGAAACCAAGTGAACATTGTTGATTGCCATCAAAACAAGGTGTGCTGTACAATTTAAATCACCTGGTCAGAAAATTGCTCAGCACTGATAAACTGCATATGTTTCCAAGATGAGTTTACACAGCTCTCACTTCGGGTAGTTTTCTATTTTATACAGGTGTTGAAACAACTCGGCAATGAAAATTGACCAAGTAAATATACCATCAAAAATAAAAAGAAGTAGCCACCAAAACCAAATGGCTTTCTCTGACAGTGCTGAAACAGTACCATCTGTTTCCATTGCTTTATAAATTTATATAGAAAATTGCTATGCAGTGCTATTTCTGGGCAGCTTCTCATTTGCATTTGCTTTTGTTAAAAAAATGGGCGCAACTGAAAACCATGACACTGAAACCCACTGGGCTTTGGAAGGGAGCATTCAAACCAGCCTGGGGTGTTTCAGCCTGGACCTGGACCCACAGCTAAATGGTGCAGCTGCCCACACGTGTATCCTGTGTTAAAACACAGCTTTGCATCCAGGCACCACATGGCTCCTCAGATGTTTGGGCTCCTGGTCCAAACTGTCCACTTTTATTTTATTTAGCTCTTTAAAAGTTGACTCATGATGGTGGCACAACTCTGAGCACCCAGCTATGTTAAACAGCCCTATAATCATTTTGACCTGGGCAGTCAATGTGTGATAGCAGCAATCAGGACACTTCCAAAGAGTACCAAGAATACAAACTCAGTTGTCTTCGATTTGTTCTGTGCAGTAAAATTAAATCACTAGAACCCAGCAGGATAACCATTTGCCATGGCCATGATTCTGATTAATCTCAATGTAAATCACCATCCAAAGCAACTTTTCATCCTGTGGCTGGAGGTAACGAGTTACAGCTTTCTAACCCTGTATAATAGTCCAAA
>NW_027635777.1:0-63852 GCF_903797595.1 Erithacus rubecula | reverse complement strand
ATGAGAGCAATCCATGGGCTCCATGTGGTGTGGGTGGCGTGGACTTTCTTATAGGCGGCAAAGTTGTTAGTGTTTTCTTTTTTGTTGGTTGTGATTTTTTTAGTGGTTTTTTTTTGTTGTTGTTGTTGCTGTTGTTTTTGGGGTTTTTTTTTTTGTGAGTGTAGTTTGCTTCAGACTTTCTGCAACTTTGGCTCTAGAATTCTAGTGCTCAGCCTCGAGTCTCCCCAGGCACCTTCTGCTAAAGGCTCCAGGACAAGCCATTGTTCTTGGCTGCAGAGTAAAGCACATTCCTCACCTCTGGTCCCGTCCTGACTGGGCCAACGGCACTGCTTGAGTGATTTTCTGCTTGGTCTGGGTGAAGGTTTGTTGCTATTCAGGCCACAGCTGGAATTGTTCTTCTTAGGGTGACCAGGTAGGGAGGGCTCACAATGTGGCTGCACTCAGGAATGCATTCTCCAAAAACCTATGACCCCTAGGAAAGCTTGTGTTTCCTTCTTGCTGTTTGGTGCAGATACTGTGATGATCTCGTTGCTCATTTCAGTGGGAATCTGGCTCTGTCCATCTTGCCACTCTACTCCCAGGAACTGGATCTCTCAGGCAGGTCCCTTGACTTTGCTCTTCTTGATGGCAAAACCTCCTTCCAGCAGAATCTGGATGATCCTCTCTCCTTTCTCAAATACTTTTATTGCCCTGTTCCTCTACACAATGATGTTATTGATGCATTGCAGGTGTTTTGGAGCTTTACCCTTTTCCAGTGCAGCCTGGATCAGCCCGTGGCAGATGGTGGGGCTGTGTTTCCACCCCTGGGGCAGTCGGTTCCAGGTGTGCTACAAACTGAGGTGAAAGCAAACTGAGGCCTGCACTCTGCTGCCAAAGGAATGGAGAAAAATGCATTGGCAATGTCAATGGAGCCACTTTGCTGCCTTGGGCTCCAGCTCCTCCTGGAGATCCAGCGTGTCCGGCACGGCAGCGCTCAGCACTGGAGAATCAACGACTGGGAGAGAGAGGGGGTCTACTGACTGCTGATCAGAATCCAAATTTACTCTCAGCTACATGTGCTTATATTCCATTTCTAGGAAAGCTGGTAATTTTTTACTGCATTCATTGGGTTAAACATCACACAAACAAGCTTACACATTGTGCAACATTTCTATTTGATTCATTCTTCTTTCCTGTCACCAGTCTTGATCCAATCTTCATGGAGTCTTCAAAGCTGTGTTTGCTCTTGCCAGGGCATCTTGGCTATCAAGCTGCTTATGCTAATTAAATCCACAGCACTCTGTCTTAGCTCCCACAGTGGAGTCTCTTCATTCAAGGCACAATAGCCTGCAGTCAATTTCTGTTGTCTGTCAAACTTGCCCACAGGGAAACGGGAAGAGTTGAAGGGAGAGTGTGTTTTACTGAGCACCCTTTGACATTCTAGCCAAAATGTTATGGGTGGGGATAATGGCATCTTGATTCATCTGATACTGCTGGCTGTGTGCTGTTGAGGTGTGTTAGGATCTGCCCAACCCGAGTGGGAGTCGTGACTGGTTCTTTTATGGATCTCAGAGCGCAAAAGACACAGCAGGGGACAAAAACGGTTTTGGAGAAATGCACTTTATTTAGTGCCAAACAAAGTGCGATAGTGGGACACAGAGAGAGAGAGAGAGAGAGAGAGAGAGAGAGAGAGAGAAAGGGGGGTAGGGATTATAGCTACCAAGACGGGCAGACGAATCCTCATGGAGCAGCCAATAGATGTCTGTTGCCGTCTGGGGAGATCTCGGGGGTCTCCTCTGAGAAAGTCACTTTTATAGTCCTTTCCCAATATGAGTGGCTTCTGGCCAAAAGGTGGGAAGATTTATGGACTACTGTAAGTGAAGCTCCTTACCCTAAGGAAAAGGTGGAAACTGGATGCTTCAAGGCACACCAAACCATCTTTGTTGTTATGGACACACGCGGGGCAGCCCATACTGACCAGTCAGTATACTGCCCACCATCTTTGTTCCAGCTGCCCTCCATTTGCACTCCTGCAAATGCTGCTGGTGCACTCAGGCTCTCCATTGCAGGCAGTCTGGAGCTCCTGCTCAAACCCATCCCTCTGTGTCACCTCTTGGATGGAATATCAAGCAAACAACACAGGATGTACAGAGAACATGAACTTTATTCACTTTACTACTCTAAAAGTTTACAATACAGGGGGACTACAAGACTATGGGGTAACAAACTTATGCCTAAATTACTTAAACACTTAGAACCAGAACACTAAGGGGAAGGTCAGCTTCTTGTGGAAAAGGTGGTGGGGGTTGCTACAGCTAAGGATGGGGTGTCTCTAAGGCCTAAGATGGGGAATGTTGCCGTGCCCGGGCTGGCAGGGTCACACATTCCCTGCAGTGCTCTGCACGCGGTGCTGGAGCTGGAGGTCAGCGCTGGGGCAAGATTTAGGATCTCCTCCTCCTGCTCCTCCTCCGGCTGGCCCCCTGTGCTGCTCTGCTGTTCTGGGCCCTCTGCTGGGAGCAGTGGCCCAGGCACAGCTGCAGCAGGGTGCGGTTGTTCCTCAGCAGCTGGATCAGCTCTGAGGAACAGCCTTGTCCTGGGCAGCAGCTGCGGGGCCTCTGGTGCCGATTCTGCAAGGCAAAGCACAGGGATCCCGATGGAAGGGGCAGAGGGGCAGAGCAGGGCCCCTCTCTGGGCTGCCTTTGGCCTCTGAGCAAGAGAGCCAGGCCTGGCCAGGCTGCAGCAAGCAGAGCTCTGGCTGCCTCTGCCTGGGGCTGTCCCTGAGCTCAGCCCTGGCCTGATTCCCAGCCAGAGGCTCAGCTCCACTCTGCCATGGGGCCTTGGCCAAAGGGCTGCCCAAGAAGTCCAAGCCCATCCTTCCTGCCTGACCCCCCATCCCTCACCCTTCTCCAGCCTCTCCAGCGCCCTCGGTAGCGGCGCCATGCCAGGACAGTGCCTGTGGCCAGCAGCTGCACCAGCAGGCACGTCCAGGACTGCCACGACAAATCCATGCACAGGGTGGTTGGCTCAGGGTCCCTGTCCTGCAGCTCCAGCTCCTCGAGATACAGGCTCGTGCCCGGCCCAGGATGGCTGGATGGGTCGGGACGATGGCCCAGGAGCAGCAGCAGGTAAAAGTGCAGGAGCCAGGGGACTGGGTCGGCCATGGTGCTCTGGGGAAGCTGCCACCAGCACACCCGCTCGGACGTCTGTCCTCACCGAGGTCAGCCCAGGCTGTGGGGCACGGCGGTGGCTGGGGACAGTTGCCAGGCACCATGCTGCCCCAGAGGCTGTGATGTCACAGAATCCAAGCACTGGCTTGGAAGAGTTCTGGGAGATCAACTCCAGCCTGTGATCCATGGTTACCACGGCAAGCAGATCTGAGCCTGGAGTGCTATGGCCTGGCTTACCTTGAACACCTACTGCAACGGTGACTGCACCAGTGCCCCCTGGGGCACACCATTCCCATATCTCATGCCCCTTTCTGGGCAGCAGTTCTTCCTAATGTCCAGTGTACACCTCTCTTGGCACAGCTTCAAACCCTTTCTTGTCCTTGCCCATCTCTGAGACGGCTGGCACTGCCTTGGTGTTGTTGCAGTATGTTTCAGTAAAATAGAAATATAAAATTAGTAGTAGTTTTGCTAAGGACTGATCAAGTAGCTTAGGCCCTGAGTTGGCAAGAGTGAGGGGTATTCAGTTAAGTAAATTTATGTGTGTACCGAAGTAGAACTTGCTAAAACAGTAAAAATGTTACTCTCTTAAATAGTGCATGGTTTATCTACATGATGTATGTGACTTGTTGCGGGGGTGCGGAGCCGCTCGTGGAGGAATAGCGAGGTGATCAGCCAGACAATCAATGTGATTGATAAAGCATAATCCAACTTTATTGGGAGCATCAGACAGTTTTATAGCCCAACATAGCATAAATCACCATTATTCATATTAGTACAATCTTATTGGTCTTTACTATGTACGCCTTCTCATATTATTGGTTATTGCAAGTGTGAGATAATCACGCCTACTGAATTTCTAGCCAAAAAGCATACGTGCTATCCCGCTGCTTCTACTTCCCTTATTCTTATACTTATTGCTATATAGTATCCATCCCAGGGTTATACCTCGCTTGCTACATGCTTCCCTGGAAGTTAAGGCCTTGACTGAACAATGGGCATATGTATTACTTATCGACTAACTCTGCAAATTATGCTAGCTGCATTGCTTTTGCAAAAGTCTCTTAAAAGCAAACACTGCTGCTCAGCAAAATCTGCTTAAGAGCAAGGCCTAGCTGCTACTTAGCAGGAGCTGCTCTCCTGCAACAAGGCCTCAGCCGAGCCATATCCACAGTTGTGTCCATGGCTTTCTAACCAATTCTCAACAATTCCCCCTTTTTTATTTTGTGCAAGAAAAGCATGACTCATGGCAGACTCTGCTATGCGTGTCATGCTTTTCTGCAAACATTGAAAAATGCACGGAACAAGCAGAAGTACAACCACAATTACAAGTGCAATTATTATAAGGTGCTGTAAAAGAGATGTCAGCCATGGCCCCAAATGTAATGACTTTAGCCAATCAGTTAAACCTTATCCAGTGTATTCTTGCAAGTGAGTAGTAAGCTGTTTCAAATCACTTATTTGTTTACGAATGGATACAGAATGATCAGAAAGGTTCATACAACACATTCCTTCAAAGTCTTCACATCCATGGCCTTGTGCTGAAAGCAAAAAATCTATAGCTGCTCAGTTTTGCAAAGTAGCATGACAAACAGAATCAACGTCAGTCAAAAGCTGTGATAGAGCTATAGAGGTAGCATTAGTCTGTTTCGCTAACCAACAGCCAAGTTTATCAAGTTGAGATAAAGCTCTTGCACTAGCAGCACCTGGAGTAAGAATAGATGCTGCTATAATTTGTGCAGTTGACCAAAATTTGACATTATACTGACTGTCAGATTTGTAAGCATGAGCCAATCTTTTAATGTGAAGATGTCTTTGACGTGCCTGTAAAATCATTGACACATTAGCAGTAAACTAGGTAAGTCTTCCTAAGGTACATGGTCCTCCCCTCAATCTAGATGGTATTCCTGGCCAAGCTCTGTCCCCACAAATCAAAAACACACCTGGGGGCAAAGCAAAAGGAGTGTTGGTGGACTCTGAGATAGTAGCAGAAGTATAATTGCACCACAGTGAAGCATTTCAATACACTGAAAGAGATGCATTTACCAAAACTGTGTCTGGCTGATGTAAAGATTTTCTAGAGTAATTGAACATCACACATGCATCAGCTCGAACTGACCCCATCAATTCCAATTCTTGGGGTTCTAAAGATGCATGCCTTAAATATGGAACCCATAAGTCCCAAAAATTAACGTTGTTCTTCGGATTTGAAATGTTACAGACTGAAAGTGCATCAGGACATGGCCAGGAATAAAGTGGGATACCAACCAAGCATGTAGAAAAAGGATTACCTGGTGTTGACAGAGACAGGCATATAGCATCTTGCCCAGTCTTATTTGCCAGGGTAACCTACACATTAGTTTTGGGTTGTGTTGGTATCCATGCTTCAGTCAGGATGAAGGAAGCGATTAGCATCTCTAAGATTACCATGCCTAGATTCAGGCTGAAGATGCCCCTTAATAACATCATCCCATTGATGTTCTGGTATACAACAATGACGTGTAATATCTGGGATATCCCAAGAACAGACAGATTTTAGTACTACTGTAGCAGCAAACCACTCTATCTGTTGGATAGCAAACAAGAGACACCAACGTACTAACAATCGATACCTGTTCTTACAATTTTCAACAACATACCCTACAGTTACAAGAGAAGGTTCCTGGCGATCACATTGTTCACCTTCTGAGGAAAAATGAGTGTCAATTAATGCCAAAGCCTCTCTCTGCCAATTAGTATGTTGCAGCTTTTCAGTACAAATAAGACACACAGGTTGCCATAAGTGTGTTTGATGTAACCAGCACTTTTCCTTACATGTACCACATTTTATCAATACCCATGCACCTCTCTTACATTTATTATTACAGCTTAAACATTGTCTCTTTCCCAGTCCAATTTGATCAGCAAATAATGAAGGTTGGTAAATAGCAAACTCTTCCAAATCAGAAAGAGTTGACCACTTAATAGTCCTCTTCAGAAGAGTCTCGAGTTGTTGGACCAAGGATTGTACTGCCAGATGATCCCTCAGTTGCTCTTTCTCCTCTTCTTCCTCTTCTTCCTGGGTCTGAGGTGGAGGAGGTGCAGCCTCTGTCATCAATCACTGGACGAATCCATTTTCTGGGTACCCAAATGGGTCCTGTGGGAGCAATAACACACACGTAACCTCTACCCATATATTGTACCTCAGCAGGTCCTTGCGTCCTAGGTTGCACAGATGTAAAAAGCCATTCCAAAACAAGTGTCTGATGATCCGCTGTGAGCTGTGTGAGAGCACCCATGAGGTGATCTTTACCCTGTAAAATAATAATTTCAATGGGTACATCCTCTACTCTCCGAGAAACAGCTCTTTCAGAGATAATTGTAGCCAGTTTTTGCAAAATCCATGTCCAACCCCTTCAACTGCCTCCAGACGATTTTGCAGTGGCCAATCACATGGCCAGTGAGGCTTAGCAACAATGGTAATAATGTCAGCACCTGTATCCAATAAGGCTCGAAGTCGCCTTTCCTGTTGAGCAAAACGTAATATAGCCTCCACAACAGGGCGCTGATCCATTGTAAGAGTAATACCAAACCTCCTGTAGATCCAAATCCACCAGTTTCTCACAGTGGTCCTTGGGCCTCCTTAATCAGCTGCTGTTGTGGAATCAGCTGAGCTATGCGGCTTCCTGCAGGAATACTGATAGGAGGAAAACATGTATGAACCATAATCATAATTTCACCTGTATAATCCACATTGACAACTCCAGGTTCAACAGTTAGTCCTTGTAAAATAGTTGAAGATCGTCCCAATAATAAAGCTCCATAAGATTGTCCATTTAAAATTAAAGCTCCACAAACCCCAGAAGGAACCTTTAAAGGTTTAGAGTCTTTAAGTACAATGTCTATTGCTGTTGCCAAGTCCAGGCAGAGGCTCCCTCTTTGTGGCTGGCTGAAGTTCACCGGCAGGGAGCAAGGAACCTGTTGCCGTGGCTGGCTGATGTTTGCAGGCAGGGAACAAGGAGGGGCTACCGGAGGTACTTGGGTGACTTGGTACGCAGTTGGTGTCTTCGCGCCGTGTCCCCTCATGTGCGTCTGTGGAATGTGAGTTACGCTGACAGATACAGCACCAAACATTTGTAATTTGACAGTCTCGTCATATGTGGCCATTCTGCCCACATCGAAAACACCTCACATTGGAGTGAGACTTGTCAGCAGTCTGAAATTTATGTGGCTTTAATGGCTCAACCACAGCAACAGCAAAAGCTTGATCCTGAGACTGCCTGCCTTTTAGAGTTAATGTTAAATCCTTAACAGCCTCAACTAACATAGCTTGAGTTCCTTGTGGAATTTTACTCATATGATCTAACAAATCCACTACAGTCCAATCACCTGATAATGTAACTATTATCGATCTTACTTGTGCATTGCTATTTTGTATAACACATTCCTTAAGCTGTGACCCCTGCATATATTGAGGTAAAACAATCTCCAGTTTTTTCCACTCCTCAACTGTAAAAAGCTCCTCAGGAGCAATAAAAAATCCTTTCTCCCTAGCATAGTCTAATAACTTTAATAAGTCTTTTTTATAATCCATTTCCACCTTTCGTTTTTCTAAAAAGCATTTAAATAAATTAAAAGCCACTTGTCCTGTCTGCTTGCCCATAATTTCCCCTTTTATTTTAGGTTTTTTTTTTTAAACTAAGGAAGGGGGCAGCTCAGGAATCAAAATTTAATTTGCATGTGCACATTACATTGCAGCCTTTACCACAGTCGTGTGAAACGCTGTATGGCGGCGTTATCGGGACGGCGAGCCTCCGGAATGTGGAGCACCCAGGCACGGAAACCAGCACTATGCCAGCATACAGGAATCTTTGCCCTCCAAGCGCTGCAACTTGGAGCTTCCCCACTCACTTACCTCCAACGGTGCGGTGGAACGAGCCCTGTGGTTAGAAGGCCTTAGGGTCGGAAGCCACTTTTTGGGCGCCACTACGGAGGTGCGGAACCGCTTGCAGAGGAATGGTGAGAGGATTAGCCAGACAATCAATGTGATTGATAAAGCATAATTCAATTTTATTGAGAGCATCAGACAGTTTTATAGCCCAAAATAGCATAAATCAGCATTATTCATATTAGTACAATCTTATTGGATTTTACTATGTATGCCTTCTCTTATTATTGATTATTGCAAGTGTGAGATAATCACGCCTACTGAATTTCTAGCCAAAAAGTATACGTGCTACCTCGCTGCTAGTCTTGGCTGCTACTTCCCTTATTCTTATACTTATTGCTATATAGTATCCGTCCCAGGGTTATACCTTGCTTGTTACATGCTTCCCTGGAAGTTAAGGCCTTGATTGAACAATGAACGTTATGTATTACTTATCGACTAACTCTACAAATCATGCTAGCTGTATTGCTTTTGCAAAAGTCTCTTAAAAGCAAACACTACTGCTCAGCAAAATCTGCTTAAGACAAGGCCTAGCTATTACTTAGCAGGAGCTGCTCTCCCGCAACAAGGCCTCAGCTGAGCCATATCCACAGTTGTGTCCATGGCTTTCTAACCAATTCTCAACACAGATGCTAAAATCTACCTCCTCCCCATCCGATCTCTTAGCCAATCCAACCCTCTCCAATCCATTCTTGAGCGTGTTAAATGCTACCTTTTTATAGTCAAACCAATCCAACCCGAACCTCACAGAATCATGCTGGTTATGCTATGGTGCACAATCCCCTTTTTACGAAAGTGTAGCCCTCTATCTCCCAATCATCTTTTCAAAGTCAAAGCATCCATGCAAATGCAGATGGGACACCGCCCAGAGAGGCATTATTCCAAGACAGGTTATGGGCCAAGGCAAATGCTTTGGCAATGCAACCTTGCCAAAGCAGATGGGCAATGTCTGCCAGGAATTCGTCAAACTTAAAAGGGGGAAAGTTCCAGTGGGTGATCCCAGCAGCATCGGGAATGTCAAGAATCCGGGGTGAGCCCATGTGCACCCCTTGACAAATTTGATCATTCTACCAACTTTTGTGTCCAAGTTTTAATTGTCCCCAGAGTCCTGTATCGCCAGGAAGAAGAAGTGTACCGCTTGTTCAAGGAACCCAACTGGTTCTACAGGCGAGAAGTGCTAAGGAGCATCACCATCACGGTGCTCCTCAGTTTAGGAGCTACTGGCGCTGCCACAGGCGTCTTGGCCTGTTATGGGCTGATGTTTGGACTGGCTCCTCTCCTTGTTTCCCCCGTGCAGCTGCCGGTCCCTCCCTCGGATGGTTTTATCTAGGCTGGTGTTTTCCGGCTCTCTCTCTTGCTGCGCTTTGGTTGTGGGCTGTGTCTTGCTCTCTGCCGTCTGCTCAGCTGTGACCCCCTCCCCTGGCTGCTTTGGCCGTTTTTTTTCCTTTTTCCCCCAGCTGTTTTGTCTGTGCCCCCGTGTTGGCTTGTCTTGGGTTTGCTTTTGCTTGTCTTGGGCTCGCTTTAGCTTGTCTTGGGCTTGCTTTGGGCCTGCTCCCGGCTGCCCCTCCCCCTCTCTCCCTTCTCCCTGCTCCAGGGTTTTGCACCGACTCCGGAGGACAAGGATCTGGACTTCGGGGGCCGCTGCTGGAGGTCGGCTTGGGAGGCTCTGCCGCTCTCCCCGGCGAGGACCGGCTGGGTTCGTCTCATCTGGGTTTGGGTTGGGGGAGTGTTTCTTTTGTATTTTTGTTAATAAAAAGTTTTTTCCATTTTCACCACAAGAACAATTCTTTCTGAGCTCATTGAAGGAAGGAATTGTAAAAAAGAAAAAGGGGGGGGGGGGCCCTTTGGAGCTCTTTTTTCCCCCAAATTTGTCCTAAACTTGGACATACTTTTTGGTGCCCCGTGTGAGGAACTCACGACCTTCAGATTATCAGCACCAGAAAAAAGTGGAAAAAACTTTTATCTAATACTATGTTGGTTTCAGCTGTCGGCATGGCTAAGTTTCTTAAATCCATAATATCTTTTGTTGTGGGGACCTGTTTGTATGTCGGTTCGTTAGGTTTCTTTGATGTTTTGATGCCTTTGTGGTCAATGGGTCTGTTTACTCATTCGGAGATAGCTCCGGTGTTGTCTTTGATGCGTAGTTTTTGTATGAAAGGAATATTGACGAAAATGCTCATCGGGCTAGGCTTGGTTGCAATGGCTTACAGGAGATTTATGAGAATGTTGGAATCTGCTTCAGGGATGTATAAATCATGGTTTGTGTTATTTATTAGAGGAGAAGCAGGCAAAGAAGATTTCCTGCCTTTATTTCCTTTCCTCTCCTCTGAATCGGTTACATCTTTATTAGAAAACATTCAGATCTCCCTGATCTCCTTGAGTATTAAGGAAATCATCTTTATGGTAATTAATTTAGTAAGTCTTTGTTGCACCATTTACAGTCTATATAGAATGAAGGCTGAGATTTCTAAAGGGGCTGGGAAGACTCCTGATTTAGGAGTCAAGCTCGGCAGGAGGAATCTTGAGTGGAATGGCAAATGGGAGAAAATGGGCCAGATTTTAAAGGAATTTTCTGACCCCATAATCTGGGAATTCCCAACTGAAAAGATTCAGGATCCAATCGAGGTTGCAAGCTACTTAAAAGGGAAGTGCCAGGATGGTTCTAAAGAGAAAAGGATTATTACAGTGAGCTGGGCCCTAGCACATGCGTATCGCACCCTGCTAGGCACTATAGAGCAGGAGACAGAGGAGAGGGAACAGGGAGATAAATTGTCTCCTATCCCAGTTACGCAGGTTGTTGCCAACACCCTAGGCCGAAACCCAGCAACTAAACTGGAGAATAAGCCCCAACCAATGGCTGTGGCTACCAGTACAAGAAGTGGGAAACGCACCAAGAAGACCGATCGGCCGGTGGAGGATGATGATGATGATGATCCTGGAGAGGGACCCTCGACACCTCCTGATGTAAAATTAGGAGTCAAGACAACTGGTGGGAGAGCAGAGACCAATAATGAGTCTTTTTCCCTGAAGGATCTTCGTGGATTAAGAAAAGATTACACCCGGAGACCTGATGAATCTATTATCAGCTGGCTGGTTCGTCTCTGGGATGCGGCAGGTGAGGCCACAGTTTTGGATGGCTCTGAGGCGAGACATTTGGGGTCTCTGTCTCATGATCCTGTTATCGACCAGGGCGTGATGAGAGGGGCTAACCCTCAAAGTCTCTGGGAACGGGTCCTGGATAGTGTGGCACAAAGATATCTGTGTGCAGATGACCTATATGTGCAGCAGACCCGATGGAAAACCATAGAGCAGGGGGTCCAACGCCTCAGGGAAATGGCAGTAGCAGAAATTATTTTTTCGGATGATGTAACAACTAGAAATCCAGACCTGGTACCATGCACACCGGTGATGTGGAGAAAGCTCGTGCGGCTTGGGCCACCTGAATATGCGTCTGCCCTAGCAATAATGAAGAGAGATGAGGTGTATGAGACAGTACTCGATATGGCAAAGAAGCTTCGTGCATATGCGGATGCAGTACATGGCCCGACTCATGCTAGGATTGCAGCTGTGGAAACATGCTTGCAAAACTTAGAAGATAAAATAGAGAAAAATCATCGGAGACTCAGGGAGGAGATTAAGGAGGACCTCCTCCAAATTTCAGCTGTACAGATTAGAAACCCTGATATCCAACGCAGACGTTACCCCAGTTGGGAGAGAGGGTACACTCCCCGAGCTGAGTTGTGGTTCTTCTTGCGAGATTCTGGAGAGAACATGAGAAGATGGGATGGGAAGCCTACGGCTGTTCTGGCACAACGAGTGAGGGATTTGAAGGAAGAAAAAATTTCCAAAAAGAAAGCCGCTCCTGTTTCTCGCAGCCAAAGTGCCGAATGTGATACTGATAATGACATGTCTGACCCTCTTGAGGGAACTTCTAAGATGTATGCCTCAGAAAAGAAGGAGCAACAGGCTTAGAGGGGCCCTGCCTCTAGCCAGGGGGAGGCAAGGGAGAACCGTGTTTTTTGGACCGTGTGGATTCGATGGCCTGGCACTTCGAAACCACGGAAATATAAAGCTTTAGTGGACACAGGTGCACAGTGTACGATACTTCCATCAAGACACATGGGAGCAGAATCTGTTTCAATTGCTGGTGTGACAGGTGGATCGCAGGACTTCACCCTGGTGGAAGCGGAAGTAAGTTTAACTGGAAAGGATTGGAAGAAACATTTTATTGCGACTGGTCCAGAGGCCCCATGTATTTTGGGCATAGATTACCTTCGGAGTGGATATTTTAAGGACCCAAAGGGACTAAGATGGGCATTTGGAATTGCAACTGTGATGGCAGAGCGCATCCGGCAATTGAACACCTTGCCTAGACTATCTGAGAATCCAATTACAGTAGGACTTCTGCAGGGAGAAGAACAACAAGTACCAATTGCCACTTCAATAGTGCACCGTCGGCAGTACAGAACAACGCGAGATGCTGTGATTCCTATTCATAAGATGATCCGAGAGCTGGAGAGCCAAGGGGTGGTCAGTAAAACCCACTCACCCTTTAACAGCCCCATTTGGCCTGTGCGTAAATCTGATGGGGAATGGAGACTGACTGTGGACTATCGGGCATTGAATGAAGTGACTCCACCGCTGAGCGCTGCTGTGCCGGACATGCTGGAACTCCAGTACGAGCTGGAGTCCAAGGCAGCAAGGTGGTATGCCACCATTGACATTGCAAATGCATTTTTCTCCATTCCTTTGGCAGCAGAATGCAGGCCTCAATTTGCTTTCACCTGGAGGGGCGTGCAGTACACCTGGAACCGACTACCCCAGGGGTGGAAGCACAGTCCTACCATCTGTCATGGACTGATCCTGGCTGCACTGGAAAAGGGTGAAGCTCCGGAACATCTACAATATATTGATGATATCATCGTATGGGGAAACACAGCAGCGGAAGTGTTTGAGAAAGGAGAAAAAATTATTCAAATTCTCCTGGAAGCCGGCTTCGCCATCAAGAAGAGTAAAGTTAAAGGACCTGCTCGAGAGATTCAGTTCCTGGGAGTGAAATGGCAAGATGGACGGCGTCAGATTCCTACTGATGTTATTAACAAGATTACAGCTATGTCCCCACCTACTAACAAAAAGGAGACACAAGCTTTTCTAGGTGCCATCGGTTTTTGGAGAATGCACATTCCTGAGTACAGCCAGATTGTGAGCCCTCTTTACCTTATTACCCGCAAGAAGAATGATTTCCACTGGGGCCCTGAACAGCAGCAAGCCTTTGCTCAGATTAAACAGGAGATTGCCCATGCAGTAGCCCTTGGCCCAGTCAGGAGGGGACCAGATGTGAAGAATGTACTTTACTCAGCAGCTGGGAGCCATGGTTTGTCTTGGAGCCTGTGGCAGAAGGTGCCTGGTGAGACCCGAGGCCGACCCCTGGGATTCTGGAGCAGAAGCTACAGAGGGTCCGAAGCCAACTACACTCCCACAGAGAAGGAAATCTTGGCTGCCTATGAAGGAGTTCAAGCTGCCTCAGAGGTGATTGGCACAGAAGCACAACTTCTCCTGGCACCCCGACTGCCAGTGCTGGGGTGGATGTTCAAAGGAAAGGTTCCCTCTACTCACCATGCCACTGACGCCACATGGAGCAAGTGGATTGCCCTCATCACGCAGCGCGCCCGTATTGGTAACCCAAATCGCCCTGGGATTTTAGAGATAATTACAAACTGGCCAGAAGGTGAAGATTTTGGTCTCTCTGATGAAGAGGAGCAGGAGCAAGTGACCCGGGCTGAAGAAGCTCCACCGTACAACCAGCTGCCAGCAGATGAAACACGCTACGCCCTTTTCACCGACGGTTCCTGCCACATTGTGGGGATGAACCGGAAGTGGAAAGCTGCCGTATGGAGCCCCACACGACAGGTTGCACAAGCTACCGAAGGAGAAGGTGGATCGAGTCAACTTGCTGAACTCAAAGCTGTTCAGCTGGCCTTGGACATTGCTGAGAGAGAGAAATGGCCAAAGCTCTACCTTTACACTGATTCATGGATGGTAGCCAATGCTCTGTGGGGTTGGCTGGAAAGGTGGAAAAAGGCTGACTGGCAACGCAGAGGAAAACCAATCTGGGCTGCTGATGAGTGGAAAGACATTGCCACTCGGGTGGAGAAGCTCCCCGTGAAAGTCCGTCATGTGGATGCCCATGTTCCCAAGAGTCGGGCTAATGAAGAACACAGGCACACAAGCAGGTAGATCAGGCTGCACAGATAGAGGTCTCAAAGATAGACTTAGATTGGGAACATAAGGGAGAGTTGTTCCTGGCTCGATGGGCCCATGATGCCTCAGGCCATCAGGGTAGGGATGCCACCTATAAGTGGGCACGAGACCGAGGGGTGGATCTAACCATGGACAGCATTACCCAAGTCATTCATGACTGTGACACTTGCGCTGCCATCAAGCAGGCCAAGCGGGTAAAACCCCTCTGGTATGGTGGACGGTGGTCCAAATACAAGTATGGGGAGGCCTGGCAGATTGACTACATCACACTGCCTCAGACCCGCCAGGGAAAACATTATGTGCTGACCATGGTGGAAGCCACCACTGGATGGTTGGAGACTTACCCTGTGTCCCATGCTACTGCCCGCAACACCATCCTGGGCCTAGAAAAGCAGGTCCTTTGGAGGCATGGTACCCCTGAGAGAATTGAGTCAGACAATGGGACGCATTTTAAAAATAAGCTTGTTGACACCTGGGCTAGGGAACATGGTATTGAGTGGGTGTACCATATCCCTTACCATGCACCAGCTGCAGGTAAAGTGGAGAGGTACAATGGATTGTTGAAGACCACATTAAAGGCATTGGGTGGGGGATCTTTTAAAAACTGGGAGCAGCACCTGGCAAAAGCCACTTGGTTAGTTAACACTCGAGGTTCCACCAACCGAGCAGGTCCCGCCCAGTCTGAAGGCCTTAATGTGATAGATGGAGATAAAGTCCCAGTGGCCCATGTTAGAGGGTTGCTAGGAAAGACAGTATGGATTCATCCTGCCTCGAGTACAGGCAAACCCATTCGTGGGATTGCCTTTGCTCAAGGACCAGGATGTACTTGGTGGATAATGCAGAAGGATGGAACAACCTGCTGTGTACCTCAGGGAGATCTGACTATAGGATGAAGTATAGACAAATGTTATTGTTGAGTGTTGCCACCATTGTATACTAGATTCTATGAATAGAAAGAAATGTGTAAGTATTGAAGGTTTAAGCAAGTCAGGAAATTTTCATATCGTGTTTAGTGAGTGTGTATCCCAATCGTGTGTCAATGATCACGATGTGGGATAAGGGGTGGAATGTTATGGGCTGATGTTTGGACTGGCTCCTCTCCTTGCTTCCCCCGTGCAGCTGCCGGTCCCTCCCTCGGATGGTTTTATCTAGGCTGGTGTTTTCCGTCTCTCTCTCTCTTGCTGCGCTTCGGTTGTGGGCTGTGTCTTGCTCTCTGCCGTCTGCTCAGCTGTGACCCCCTCCCCTGGCTGCTTTGGCCGTTTTTTTCCTTTTTCCCCCAGCTGTTTTGTCTGTGCCCCCGTGTTGGCTTGTCTTGGGTTTGCTTTTGCTTGTCTTGGGCTCGCTTTAGCTTGTCTTGGGCTTGCTTTGGGCCTGCTCCCGGCTGCCCCTCCCCCTCTCTCCCTTCTCCCTGCTCCAGGGTTTTGCACCGACTCCGGAGGACAAGGATCTGGACTTCGGGGGCCGCTGCTGGAGGTCGGCTTGGGAGGCTCTGCCGCTCTCCCCGGCGAGGACCGGCTGGGTTCGTCTCATCTGGGTTTGGGTTGGGGGAGTGTTTCTTTTGTATTTTTGTTAATAAAAAGTTTTTTCCATTTTCACCACAAGAACAATTCTTTCTGAGCTCATTGAAGGAAGGAATTGTAAAAAAGAAAAAGGGGGGGGGGGGGGGGGCCTTTGGAGCTCTTTTTTCCCCCAAATTTGTCCTAAACTTGGACATGGCCCTTGCAACACAACATCAAGGACTGGCCCAACTGCAGATGACTGTCAACGAAGACTTGCAGAGAATTGAGAAATCCATTTCTTCCCTAGAAAAATCCCTTTCCTCACTCTCAGATGTCGTCCTCCAAAACAGGCGAGGACTGGATCTCCTGTTCATGCAGCAAGGAGGCCTGTGTGCCGCCTTGAAAGAGGAATGCTGTTTTTATGCAAACCACAACGGAGTCGTTAGAGACTCCATGGGCAAACTAAGACACCAACTGAACCTGAGAAAAATGGACAGAGAAGCTCAACAGGACTGTTTCGAGTCATGGTTCAACCAGTCCCCATGGCTCACCACCCTGATTTCTACCCTAATAGGTCCACTTGCTATAATCTTACTAACACTAATCTTCAGGCCCTGCATGTTGAACAAATTGGTGCTATTCTTTCAAAAGTGTCTAGAAGCAGTTAACATTATGTTCGTTGACTGCTGACAATTATTTTAAGGCATGCCAGTTACTAACACATTTACAATTTTATACTAACTTTACTAATCCATGAAATTTTATAATGTCTACATTTTAGAATTTGATACGATT
Organism: Erithacus rubecula; assembly: GCF_903797595.1. Classification (NCBI taxonomy): domain Eukaryota; kingdom Metazoa; phylum Chordata; class Aves; order Passeriformes; family Muscicapidae; genus Erithacus; species Erithacus rubecula. The sequence goes on along the minus strand of NW_027635777.1, from coordinate 47,227 downwards.
TTTACTAATCATGAGGGGGGCGGGAAATGTGGAGAGTTAGGGAATTTGAGCTGTACGGTCAGTTAGGACCCTTTCCCCCCTCACAAGGTGACCTTTGCTCCGTGCCTGGCCTCACCCAGCCGGATGTGAGCAGAAGGAAATGACACTAACAGCCCAAGATATAAAAACCTCCGTGACCCTTCAATAAATTCCATTTTGCTGTCCACCAAGTTGGTGTCAGGGGCATATGGACCGAGTGGCCCTGGGGTTTGGGCCACCCTGCCAAGCTTAATCCAGAACCAGGTCGCCACAATACCTTTCCCTGGCCTTGCAGCCATCTCCCAGTTTCTGTTGCTCCACAGACATCCAGGGATGCCATCCTTGCTATTGCACAGTTCCTCAAGTGGAAGGAGTTGCAGCACGTGGTGAAGACACGGCAGACCTGGAGAATGGCTGACTGTGTGGTGAGGATGTGCCCCAGGGATTGTGCCAGGCCATGGGCTCTGCAGCTGGGCCTGGGGAAGAGACCCCAGAGCTTGGAGCTGTATCCCTGTTCCTGGCTCAAGAACAGAGCCCCAGGGCTCTCCTCCAGCCCCATCTCCCCTTCCTGCACGCAAAGAGAGGGAGGAGGGCTCTTGGTGATGGAGCTGCTGGCAGAAGGGGCTGCTCCAGCCACCTGGAGGGTGTGTGACAATTTCCACACCTTGCTGGTCCCTCCAGATGGAAAAGGACAGCAGCAGGGCTGAGCAGTACCTTCATCAGAGCCTGCAGTACCTGAGGGACCCTCAGGAACACGAGCAAGACTGGACCATCAGGTTCATCGGTGAGCCCCAGCCAGGGGTCCCTCTTTGGGCAGCCCCTGTTCCCCCAGCCCTTGCCCAGTGCCACATGCAGGCTCCTGGTGTCCCTGTTGCTTGGGAGTGTGCTGGGGAGCAGCAGGGGCTGACAGAGCTCTGTGCCCAGGGACCATCACATGGCATCTCGAGGGCCAAAGCGAGGAGCTGCCTGCTCTAGTTTTCAGTGGTGAGTGGGGAGTGAGGGCTAGCAGAGTGGGGGGTCTCTACAAACACAGGAACTAATCTGGGCTCTGCTTTGGTCACAGAACTTCAGGCTTTGGAAGCAGATGGGTGTGAATTCATCCATTGTCTGGCAGCTCAGACCAGCCTGATGCTGAGGAGCCTGAAGGCCTTGATCTTTGTCACGCATTGCAGCTTTGTGCTGGGCCATCGCTCTGCTTTGGTGAAGGAGATAATTCCCAATTTCCCTGTTTTTGCCTTTTGTCCCTCAAGATGTTTTCAGCAGAGGACACACAGAATGGCACCTGCCCCACCTGTGCCTCCAATGTAAATGTGTGCTCTCCCTGATTCCAACATTTCTTCAGTGTCTTGAACATTCTTGTGAAGCTACAATCCTTCTAGTGGTGCTTCTCAAGAAGACTTTCCCAGGTTCTCCTAAGGTTCACTAGTTCTTTAGGAAGACTCCCCCAGGAATTTGCCCCACTCACATCAGTGCAGTCGTGGCTGACCAGGTGGGGAAACACAGGCAGGTCCCTCTGATGATTGGCACCTCCAACAGTCTGGGACTTCAACCTGAGTGAGTTTAGGAGGGAGGGATTGTCATGACATTCAAACCAAGGGAAGGATCCCTAGCACCAATGCTGTCTGACAGTGCTGGGCCCATCCTGGCCCTGCTCCACACACAGGGAGGGGAATAGGGGTGCTCTGGATCTCTACAAAGACAAACGTGCCCTGGAGTCAAGAAGGATCCATGGAAACAGAGGCTGACTCAGCAGAGATGCAAAAAGATTTCACCCACTCCCCAAGGAGAGAAAATTATCAGCTGGTTAGTCCCATGCCAGATACTGGGTCCAAGAGTAAGGAATTTGAGGGTACAGATCCCAGCTGGGAATCCCTTGCTGGGGATATGGGCAATGACAGTGGGGTTGGGAATGGGGTAGCAGTCCTAATGCAGTCCTTCCAAATTCCAATCCACTTCCAAACCCCTCCAGCAGCCCATTGGAAAGAAACCCAGAAGTTTGCTCTGGTTTTGTGTTCTGCCTACAATGGTGTGTGGAGAAGTATTTTCATGAGTCCCAAGCTGGGCATCACAGGATAGGGGCCTCTGATCTGGGATAGGATCATCGTGGAAACAAAATAAGTCACACTTGGGATTCACTGTGGCTCAGGAAAACCTCCACTGACTTCAGAACCCAAATCAAGATTTCATCACCATCAGGGTGATCCCCAAGGGCACAGATCAGTGACAGTCCCTGCCAGGGTTCCCCGGAGCTGCCAGGGCCTCCATTCTTCACTGACATTACGTGACATTTCCAGGAGATGTTCCCTCATCACGGGACACTGACCTCACAGAAGGGACCTGTTGTGGCACAGGTCAGAAATCCTTCAGGCATCTGACTTGACTGTTTGTGTTGGATTTTCCTAAGGAGCCAGCAGTGATGTGGAAGATTTTCCTCTCGCCTCCTGGTGCTTTTTTCCTCCTTTGTTGGAGAACTGAGGACCACTGATCCCTGAGGGTCGCAATGGAGGTGAAGGCACTCAGCAGATGAGTTTACAGCCCCTGGACACCTAAGGGGCCATTTCAGATGACACCAGCATGGGGTTGATGGACTCCTTTTTCCAGATCAGCACTTCATTGTACAGGGCTCAGGGCTGATTGTGTCTACCAGTACCAAATTCATGGAAAACACCAAGATGTGTGGCACTGTGAATCTGCTGCTGGGCAGGAAGGCTCTGAAGAAGGGTATGGGCAGGTTGGATCGACGGGCTGAGGCCAAAGTTGTTAGGGTTAATTAGGCCAAGTTCAGGTTCCCACACTGGGGGTCACAACAACCCCAGTAATGCTCCAGACTGGTGCAGACAGGCTGAAAAACTGGAAAAGGAGCTGAGATTGCTGGTGACATTACCCGAACATGAGCACAGGTGTGTCCAGGTGTGCTCAGGTGGGCCAGAAGCAAAGGGCAGTGACAATCCCTGTGCTGCTACTGCTGAGGCCCCATGAGAGCTAGGTCCAGTTCTGGGTCCTCATGGCCAGAGAGACTCTGAGGTGCTGGAGCATGTCCAGGGAAGGGAACAGAGCTGTGGAAGGTGCTGGAGCACCAGGAGTTTCTGATGGAGCTGGGGGGGCTCAGCCTGGAGAAAAGGAGGATCATCAGAGAGAACCTTCTCATTCTGTACAACTCCCTGACAGGAGGGGGCAGCCAGGTGGGGGTTGGGCTCTGCTCACAGGGAACAGGGACAGGATGAGAGGAAACAGCCTCAAGCTGTGCCAGGGGAGTATTAGGTTGGACATCAGGAGGAATTCCTTCATGGAAAGGGTTCTCAGGCCTTGAAAGGGGCTTTCAGTGGAGGTGATGGATTCCCCCTGCTGGAGGTGTCCAAGGAAAGCCTGGAAGTGGCACTCAGGGCTCTGGTCTGGTGACAAGGTGGGGATCGGTCACAGGGTCACCTAAATGGCCTTGGAGGGCTTTTCCAGCCACAGTGATCCTAGGATTTTGGGATTGTCCTGGAGAAATGCTTTTTGGCTTTTTTCCCCTTCCAAGTTCTGTACTCAAGTTTCCTGGCTTCAGGGATGTTCCCCATCCCACTTCCTAGTGTCCAGCCCCCTGTTCAACTGTCATGGGTTGATGTTAGCATGCTTTGTATCCCCAGTCATGTGTCCTGTTCATGCCTGGAATTATGTTCAATGCTTTCAGAATTGACTCTGAAAGTGAAGGTTTTTTTTGTCTAGTTAGCTGGTGCCCCTCCCCCATCATCTGTGGCTTAGCTGCTGCTTGCTGTTAGCTGCTGCTGGCCCCTCTGCTGCTGTTTGATACTTCGCTGCTGCTTGCTGCTAGCTGCTGTTTTGCTTTGCTTTTTTCCTTATTAGTTGGTTTAGATAGGAATACCATCTGAACCTGTTCCAGACCGGGACCTGAGGAAACATCAAGGAGCCCCCTGGAGTCTGCATTGCATGACAAGCATTCAGCCCTCCCTGGCACCGAAGACTTTCTGAGTTTGTTCATCCTCTCAGACTGGTGAAAGAGTTTCTTTTGTCATCTGTGGTTGTTTTTTTTCTTGTGTTGGGGAGTGGGTTTTTTTGTGTTTGCTAAATAAACCGGTTATTATCCACTTTTCCTCTGAGGAAATTCTTCCCAAACTCGGTGGTGGGGGGAGGAGTCCTGGGGGTTTGTTTTTGGGGGGCCTCTTTCTGGAGGTGTTTCCCCTAATTTGTCCTAAACCAGGACATCCACAGACAGAACTATGGAGTGAAACATGGGCTGTGGCACCAGTGCTGCTCCCTTGGGCAGAAATTCTTCATAGCTGAGACAGTGGACAATGAGAGCAGGGAAAAAACACACTTCTTTAAAAGCTGGGATAACTGTAGTGACATTTTCTCCACAGCTGAGACAATTTCTGAGGGAGGCAGGGGCATGCCCAGTTCTTGGAGATGGGTGGCCTGTTCAGCTCATTATCACCACACTCTTGGTGGACAACACCAGTCAGTGCACTTTGCACAAACTCTGCATGGACAGCATAAACTGGATTCTATCCAGGTATTGGGATGGCTGCTTGTTCTACAGGTCACTGTAAATTTCCTCCCCCACAGGTGAATCCCTCAGACCCTGGGTACATCCCTGCCTTGGTTTAAAAGACAGGTGTCCACTAAGAAAGGCAGGAGCCTCTCCTGAAACAGAAAATGTAAACCCTCTTCCATCAAATTATTTTAATTTATAAATTAAGATCTCTCATGCAAAGATATGTGAATAGGAATAACAGTTCTTTACTAAGAAAATTAAAATAAAAATTCAGTAATACAAAAAACAAATCTCAGATTTATTTAGGCAGAAAAGGTTTTGCTCCTCCCCCTGGGTGGAGCATCTCTGTTGGGGGTTGGGTGTTTTTTTATTACTGTGTCAATTTAAATAATTTTTCCCATTATCATGCCAATGGAGCTGGCTGGGTTACACCCAGGATCTTTGATGACTCTAGACAAAAGGGGTAGGTGGGAGCGGCTTCTGGAGGGGCCTCTCATGCTTCTGGAGGGGCATTCATGTTTCTGGGGAGCTCAGAGGAGGACCCCCCATCTCCAGCATATGCGGTGGAATGCAGGAGAGACAGACGGTCTGTGGTCACTGGCCCTGCATCTGCCCCGTTGCAGCCTCCTGCCTCTGCGGACACAGCTGATCCCCCGGACACAAACGGTGAGCGAGGAGCTGCCCTCTCCAGCCCACTCCCACCTGAGACTGGCGTGGCTGCTGCCCCCTCCCGCCTCCTCTCCCAAATGCTTTTCTGCAGCTCTGGGCATGGTTCCGGCTACAGCACTGGGATCGAGCGCAGAGAGAGTGTGCCTGCAGCTTGAGAAAGGACTGGAACCTTTATCTGTTCTGTTTTCTTGGTAATTTTAACAACTGCTGTTGTTTTCTGCTGGTACAGTTAGATATAATAGTAAAAGAGCTGTTATTCCTACCCCCTTATCTCTGCCTCAGAGTCCTTGATTCAAACAATTATAATACTTGGGGGGAGTGGAATTAAAGTCTCTATTTCAAAGGAAAACTTCTGCCTTTACTGGCAGACACCTGTCCTTCAAACCAGGACAATCTCCCAGTGGTATGATGTAATTTTATCAGTCATGCAGTCGGACTCAATGGCCCAGCAACAGGAGATGTCTCCCTGGAGGAAGGATGGGTTGTGGAAAAGCTAAAGAACATTGCCTCATCTGTTTTTTAACGGCTGGCCCATTAACAGGAGATATCTCCCTGGAGATATGGATCACTGCCCCACCTGGTTTCAACAGATGGTGATAGAATCCAGACTTTCGGTTACATCCTGTATTGCAACCCAAGACAATCCCACACCAGGACCGCATAGGATCTTGCTCAAAGAGATTCCTGTCCTTCCCAGTGAGCAGAAGATGCTTCTGGAGGCTAAGGACTGCTGCCCCATTCCCAACCCCACTGTCAATACCCATATCCCCAGCAAGGGATCCCCAGCTGGTGTCCATACACTCAAATTCTGTACTCGTGGCTTCAGTATCTGGCATTGGAGTAACCAGCTGATAGTTTTCTCTCCCGCAGAGTGGCTGAAATATTTTTCCATCTCTCCCAACTCAGCCTCTGTTTCCATAGATACTTCCTGGCTCCAGAACAGCCAGTGCAGCCAAGGACGATGGTGTGGTGTATGTGTGTATGGAGATCCAGAGCTGCCCTGTGTAAGAGTCGGTCCGAAGTTTTCTCTGATCAGCCTCATGGCCATCATCAGAGACTGGGACCTGAGATTGCACCACTTGCCCTGAACCAGAGCTCCAGCCTGCCCAAGGTGGATGCTTGCGGGCCAAGGGCTGTTTGTAGCTGTGCCTGGTGCTTGTCATGGGACGCTGCAGGGTGCTGGTTATCACACCCTGTCCCTGCACCTGCATCATGGGGCTACGATCTACACAGACAATAGTCCATAAATCTTCCCACCTTTTGGCCAGAGGCCACTCGCTTTGGAAAAGGACTATAAAACGTGGCTTTCCCCAAACTGACTTTGAGATCTCTTTCTCCCCAAGGGATTGAAGATGCGTCTCGTCTCGTCTCGTCAGATGGCCACGAGGATGCGTCCAGTCTGTTGGAAGCTATATCCCATCCTTCTCTCTCTCACCCTCTCTCTCTCTCTATCTATCCAAAACTTGATTGTTAGCACACAATAAACTGAATTACTGCTTTCTGCTAAACAAACCTGAGTCTCTTGCTTTTGTCTCTTGCACCCTGGGGTCGAACGAACCATCACGACTCTCGCTCAGGTTGAGCGGATCGTGACACCCTGTTCCCCTCCCTGGGTGTGGAGCAGGGCCAGGATGGGCCCAGCTATGTCAGACAGAGTTGATGCTGGGGCTCCTTCCCTTGGTTTGAACCTCATGACACTCCCTCCCTCCTGAACTCGCTCAGGTTGAAATCACAGACTGCTGGAGGTGCCAACATTCAGAGGCACACCTGCCTGTGTTTCTCCCCCTTGCCGACCACAACTGCACTGCTTTGGAGTGGGGCAAATTCCTGGGGGGTCTTTGTAAAGAGTTGGTGAACCTTAGGAAAACCTGGGAAAGTCTTCTTGAGAAGCACCACCAGAGGATTGTAGTCTCACAAGGATGTTCAAGACACTGAAGAATAGTTGGAATCAGGGAGAGCACACCTACTATGGAGGCACAGGTGGGGCAAGTGACATACTGTGTGTCTTCTGCTGAAAACATCTTGGAGGACAAAAGGTAAAAAATGGGAAATTGGGAATTATCTCCATCCCCAAAGCAGAGGGATGGCTCAGCACAGAGATCCAGTGCCAGACAAAGAACAAGGCCAGGATTTTACAGCACTACCTAGAAAGCCCCCACAGAGCACAGCGATTGCAATCCAAACCCACCTGTCAGGATTACAGCAGGAACAGGAGCATGTCACAGTTGGGGAAACTGATGGGGAGACGCATTACTGTGAGACTCTGTGTCGGATGGATGGTCGTCAGAACAACCTCAGGTGCTCTCTATAAGCTAGTTGTGAAGATTGCAGTTTATTGTAAAGGGCGTGGGTATACAGGGTCCTGCTGAGAGCTGCCAGCCATAGTTCAGAGCAGGATGGAAAGAGAGTGGGGGTAAGAGAAAGAAGTAAGAGAGGGATGTAAGACAGTAAGAGCAATAGAATGATTTTCCCATTTACAATACAATAAATCTTCTTCTATGTTGAATATTCAAATTTCCACTAACCAATCTAACAAAAGATACAAATACTATAGCATTTACATACAGCCAATTGGAATTATTACATTACCATAATGTGTTATACTTTAAACCCTAAAAATTACTCTTTGGACCCTAGCAGGGTCTTCTCTGCCTTTTGGACCTGCTCTCCAGCAGAAGATATTGTTCTATCAAGAGGGGATTACTTTCAGCTGGCCATCCTATTGTCCTCGAGCTATTTACTAACTAAGGTTTGGTATCTCAAAGATGGCTTTCATTTCAATCTCGCATATGGTTTCAATTTTCACAAAATTTTTATAAGCACTCATAAGGTTTCCCTGATTCATTCTTCCCAACACATTGCTACGGCCTGCAATTGTTCACTGGCTAGTTATCACAGCCAAACCAGCAAAACAGCACTAAGACCCTCAGTTCCTGTCGTGTGACTCTGCCCCTCACCAACAACAGAGATATTGAGGTAGTCAGTGAAATGGATAGTTTTGGGAAATTTAGAAGGGAGATGTCAATGTGGGGAGTACAGACTCCTCGAATGAACCATCACAACTCTCGCTCAGGTTGAGTGGATCGTGACACCCTGTTCCCCTCCCTGGGTGTGGAGCAGGGCCAGGATGGGCCCAGCTATGTCAGACAGAGTTGATGCTGGGGCTCCTTCCCTTGGTTTGAACCTCATGACAATCCCTCCTTCCTGAACTCACTCAGGTTGAAATCACAGACTGCTGGAGGTGCCAACATTCAGAGGCACACCTGCCTGTGTTTCCCCACCTTGTCAGCCACAACTACACTGCTTTGGAGCGGGGCAAATTCCTGGGGGGTCTTTGTAAAGAGTTGGTGAACCTTAGGAAAACCTGGGAAAGTCTTCTTGAGAAGCACCACCAGAAGGATTGTAGTCTCACAACGATATTCATGACACTGAAGAATAGTTGGAATCAGGGAGAGCACACCTGCGATGGAGGCAAGTTCCATTCTGTGTGTCTTCTGCTGAAAACATCTTGGAGGACAAAAGGCAAAAAAAAAAAGGGAAATTAGGAATTATCTCCATCCCCAAAGCAGAGGGATGGGCCAGCACAGAGATCCAGTGCCAGACAAAGAACAAGGCCAGGATTTTACAGCACTTCCCAGAAAGCCCCCATGGAGCACAGCAACTGCAGCCCCAAGCCACCTCTCAGGATTGCAGCAGGAACAGGAGCATGGCACAGCTGGGAGAGGCATTGCTATGGCCAGCAATTGTTCACTGGCTAGTTATCACAGCCAAACCAGTATAACAGCACTGAGACTCCCTGATCCTGTCCTGTGACCCCGCCACTTGCCTACACCACAGCTATTGAGGGTGTCTGGGAACAGGAGAGCTCTGAGATATATGGAAAGGGGATGTCAATGTGGGGAGTACAGACTTCTCTCTTCCCCACTGTGACCCACTGCAATATCTCCCCGTGGTCACAGCCTGGGGGGAATGGCCAGACGAGAAACTGAAACATGAGTGTGGAAAAAATCCCAGGCAAAGGATGACAGGAAAATCAGAAACTTCCCAGGGTGCTCACGGCCCTGCTCAGGGAGAGGAAGGGACCAGTCCAGGACAGATTAGCTGCACCTCAGATCCCCCAGGTCACTTCTCTTACCCATCTCTCCACAAGACACCAAGCCAGGAATATTCCATGTTCCAGAGTGCTGTTGTAGCAGCCTCAGGACCCGCCCTTGGTAGCACATCCCGAGAACAGGAAAAGGGAAAACAAAAAAACGGGGATAAGAAGGAAAAGGGAAAAGGAAAAGGAAAAGGAAAAGGAAAAGGAAAAGGAAAAGGAAAAGGAAAAGGAAAAGGAAAAGGAAAAGGAAAAGGAAAAGGAAAAGGAAAAGGAAAAGGAAAAGGAAAAGGAAAAGGAAAAGGAAAAGGAAAAGGAAAAGGAAAAGGAAAAGGAAAAAGAAAAGGAAAAGGAAAATAATAGTGCAAAATAATCACAACAAAATTGATTAAAATAATTTTTCAAACAAATCACAATGATATTAGCTAAAATAACTTTCAAGCAATCAAAATTAATCAATAGAATAACATCCAAAAAATTAAAATTCAAACAATAAAATTCAAACAATTACAATTAAAACAAAATCAACGAAATAACATTCAAACAATTAAAATTCTAACAAATCAGTATCCATTATAAAATGTTTTATGATTAAAACAATTCTTTTCCAAAACCATTTTTAATCAAAAGCTTAACATTACTAAAAACTGATTATACCAATCATAACTAGCAACAAACAATTTTAATCAGATTGCTGTTAAAGGCCTGACTTTTACTGCTCGTGTAATTTGTCTGGTGTCAATAACTTTAGGGGTATCTTTAGCAGATGGAGTAGTGATCAAATTATCTGCTTCCATTGTTGATGCCAATTGTGTCAGCCGTTTTACCATTCTCCAATTCAGGATGTATAGAATGACTGACAAAACAAAACTGATTAAAACCAAAATCAAAAGCACAACGATGGGATGACATAATTTGTTTAGGATGCCGGTAGCAGTAGGTGACCACCCAAAAAGAGTATCCCACCACCTGAGTTCAGCAGCCCCTTTTATCCTTTCTAAAACCTGATGTATTTCTTTCACATCGTGATGAATTGTCACCAGGGTCTTCTGCCTATTTTTCTTGATTTTTTCCAAAGATTCCAATTAAGTCCTGGTGAAGCAACAATTGTTTAATCAAAGTGAGGTTCATCCCGATGGGAGCAGGCACTAACTGATGAATCAGTGTAAAATTGGATTGCAAAAGGTGATAAGACATAACCGGAGCAGTATAGGAAAAGTCACAGTCCATGATCGTGGTAAAATTACAAACACAAAAATTTAAATTATTTTTTAGATCCACTGATACATTTTCTACAAACACTAAGTTGCAAGCAGTTCTTACACACACACATCCATTTCATATGTACACCAGCACTGTTGCAGGAGTCTCATCAAGGTGTATTTATAAATGACAGATATTTTGCTCTGTGTCTAAACAGATGTCTTCAGTCACAATGGCATTGCTTTCACAAATGAAACCCTGTTGCTCCCGAACAACACAAGATTCCAAATTTACAGTTTGCCATTTCTCACCAATTTGACGGGCCCATTCTCTATGCTTGAAAGGATAGAGAATAGTTCCATCGTGATTCAGTCCTAATGCAGTGATGGGGTGTATCAAATGCACTGAAGCATTGCGTATTGTCAACACAAAGGTTGTGGCTGTGTTTGTGCTGGGGTTGTAGGTAAAGTTTACCAAATTCCACCAGGACTGAAACTTCCTTTCAAAATCAGCATTGTCCCAAATTATTGTCCGGATTTCAGTAGGGAAGATGCCTTCTTCCCCTTCCCTTATAATTGAGGCAATAATTGTTTGCATCCAAAGCTGTGCCTGGATACAGCTGAGGGCTAAGGAGATGTTGTTTTGAGCAGTACCAAGAGCATCAATTATCAATTTGTGATCATTTACATTTGCCTTTTCCCAATCTGGTAAAATGTTTGATAATAACCACTATTCCGTCCCCAGAGCTGTTAAAGAGGACTGCAGAGGTTGTTTCAATTTGGTCAGGTCTCTGGTGGTGGCAACCAATTTGTTCATTAATACCTCTGAATCAATGCTATTTAAAATTCCCAATCCTGTTCCCATAACACCGGTCATGTCTCTTCTTTGTTTCTTGAAAGGATCCTCCTGGTTTTGCAACCAGCTCTTTTGTCCACCCCAAGAAAAGGTGAACAAGCTGGCTGAATTACTGAGACATTGTTTTGCATTGGCAATTTGAGTTGTTTAAAAGACCATGCTGAATTAAACAATATTTGCTGTTGGCCAGTTTTCTGAATTACCCAAGGTCCAATTTAAAAAATCTTGTTGCTCAGTATAAGTGGTTGGGTAGTAGATGTTACAACATTAATATATAGTTTTCCCCAATGTTTAGTGTTGTTCTCACTACACATAATTTTGTGGGAAAATTGTACAACAGTTAAATTTTGATCTTGAATCTTCACAAAATAAAACACAGCTGTAAGGTCCCGTGCCATAACTGTATGCAGGTTCGATGAGGGATTCAGCAATTAATCTTCATGTTCCATGGTATTATTCTGTGAAAAGTAAACACAACAGAATCTGCCACAAAGAGGCAGGAGGTTAAAATGATGGAACTATGCAGACAGAAGTTCTGTTAACTCCCAATCATTTTGCTGCCCAGAAGGAAGCCACTCTGTACCTCCTTTAAAGACAGCATAAGAGTCAGTGTAGTTGCAAACAAAGGAGGCACTCTGCACTTCAAGCTGGAAAACACCCCAAATAACGATCAGCGCCCCAACCCAAGAGTCACCCCGTCCCCCAACAATAATTTGTTCAGCAGAAGCATTAGTGAACAAAGAATTAGTGAATAAAGATTGTTTGGGGGAGAAAGCAGAGGCTACTTTAATTATTGAGGCAGGTTTGTCATCGCTGTTGCCCAAGTTCTCAGTTTCTGTTATTGCCAGATTTTTCACAGTTCCTTCTGCTACTGAGGATTTCTAGGCCACCCCGTCAGGGGGGCCAGTCCCAGTAGTGGCTGCCTTCAAAAACTTCACATCCTGAGAAGGTTTTTGAATTTTCTCTGAGGCAATTTGCAAGTTAGGGCTTTCTAAGTGGGAAATAATTTTCTGTTGTGCATCTCTTACTTCTTCTTTTTCTTCTCCTCCTATCAATACATCATCTATGTATTGGTACACAGCTACAGTGTCAGGTTTGGGTTTTTGGATTGGCCATACAGGGGAGTTTTGCAAGTCCTGTATAACTGGTTTGATCTCTACTTTGGCACCAGAATGAAGAGGGTATTGTTTTACATTTACAGGTAATTGCATAGGTGATTTATGGCCAGTAGTGAATTTTATTTCATGTGTAATTTGCAAGCAGGCAGCTTTTTGAATGTTTTGTAGGAGTTGGTCTGGGGTGCCAGTTATGGCTAGAGGATCACCTCTCTCTAGGGGGCTGAGTCCCCCAGCCCAGTAGGCTGCACGCTGTGTCAGAGACCGTGGAACACGAGTGTTTCCAGTTGTTAAGAAAACTCCAGGCCCCCAGTACCCACTGGCTTCTTGCTCACTTAATTCAATTTGATCTTCTCCATTGAGTGAAACTCTAAAAACATACTCGGTCTCGGATTCTTGAGGAAGATGTGAGTATTCATTCTTTAATTTGGCCAATTCAGCAGCAGTGTATGGTATTTCTTTGGAGGTTATATGGGGGTCAAAATCCTCGCCGTTCAGGTATCTATATTCCATTTTAAAGAGAGGTCTCATTTTAGAGCAGCAATTTTCCCCACAATTTTGTATATGTACTAATTCTCTCTGTGGGTTTATCTACTTTATGTGATATGTTTCCTTTTCTTCTGTTTCATTAGGTGTATCTGCATGTTGTGAGGCATGTGATAATTCTAGCAAATAGTTGTGATTTCTTTCCTGCTGTAGTTGGTTTTGCAGAGTTTCTACCTGATTTGTTTTCTCCTGTAATAGTTTTTGCAAAGCTTCCACCAGGTTTTGCAAGGAATTTATCATTGCATTTTCCTCACTCACTCATTTAAAACAAGATTCTACAGCACCTGAAAGACAAACACTTTGAACTGTGCAAAATGTGGTTTTATTTTTTTTGCTCAGTTTGAATTTCATTTCATGTTGCAAAGAATGTATCCGATCAATCACATTCTCTAAATTAAACCGATTACTGTGTGCCCAGTCTTGCCCCCACCTTGGGGGGGTCTGGCATTATACTTAGCTAGTAAAGCATAAAATGCAGCTTTATCATTTTCAGACATTTTTACGAAGGGACCAAAACCACTCTTAGGGAGACACACTTAAAGATACACAAAAAGCACAGCTGAAACTGTGAATCTCTTCTTGTCCGTGGAGCAGCTAAAGAGACACACTACTTGGGAGGTACTAACTTAACTACAAAAACCACTTGTCTCTTCGCGATCCCACTTAGTCAAATACAACAACTAAACAACAACAATAACAATATTCTGTGTGTTACAATTATGTGCAAAGGGAAAAAAACACTTCAGGGAGGTCAAGACTTAACACCCAGACTTCTGCTGAGGACAACTCCCTCTCTTCCCTGGGTGGCTGAGGGGACCAAAGCGCTAGGGAGGTTCTCTTTAGTTGCACAATGGTTGTCTCCTCAACTACACCAAGCAGCAAACAACAAAAAACACAAGTCCCAACTTTTGCTCAGTTGAGATCCTTTCAAAAAAATTCTCCGATAACTGAAACGGAGTTGATTATCCACCTGGGTTTGTGTGCAGATTGTGGGAAGAACCCAATACCACCTCCCTTGCTTTCTAACACTGTTCAGTCCTTACGGCACTGACAGGCTAGGTGTGGCTGAAATGGCACAGGTCTTCCCCTGGTAGAAAGTGCACAGAAAACCCCAACTCCTCCAGTGTCTGGAATTCAATTGCTGAGTACACCAAATAATGTCACGGTCCGCCCAACCCGAGCGGGAGTGGTGACTGGTTCTTTTGTGGATCTCAGAGCGCAAAAGACACAGCAGGGACAAAACCAGTTTACTTCTACAGAAATGCACTTTATTTAGTGCCAACCAAAATGCGATAGTGGGACAGAGAGAGAGAGAGAGAGATTGAGAGAGAGAAAGGGGACTCGAGATTATAGCTACCAGCACCCCGTGACTAGTTGTCATGAGAAACCAGTCCTGGTAGGCATCACCTGCAGAACAGTCACTTGGCGTTCCTCCCATCCCTGGCCAGCGCAGGCCTCAGGCGAGGGTCGTTGGGCAGAAACAGACGAGAGGCTCAGATGGACTCTCACACCTTGGAGAAGGCTTGAACAATTAAAGCATAAAAGTGAAACAGATATAAAACAAGAATAAAAGTTTGCACTTTAAGGAAAAATATATTTTAAGCAAACAGAAATATGTAATTTGTAAGCAAAGCAATATATTAAATAAGATAATAAAAGACTTTAAAGTTTAGTAATAGAGCCTGTTATAAAGTTAGTTAAAATTTTTAGATATATTCATGTCAGTTTGTGAAGTGTTATATGATTGACTGAAAAATGACGCATTTTGGCAAAGCTGTGAAAGGCAAAGTAATAAATGATTGGTATAAAAAGACACTAGCAAGCTTTGTAGAAGTATTTGATTGGCTAAAAACTAACATAAGGCATTATAACTGAGAATGAGGCAGCTTCTGTTAGAGCGTTGGATGTAGCACCATAAATATCTCACCAGTCTATGAGACTGATGCCATAAGGCAATAAACCATCTTTTACAATATCTCTCATTTCCCCTGTTCCTCATATTATTTATATCCCAATACTGTGGTACCAAGGAGACCCCTGTGTCACTGCAAGGCCTCATGGAAGAAAGAGGCGCCCGTTGTGACACACCAGGGAATCGTGCAGACAAGAGGCCATTGTGACACTTTATAATGGAGACTGTTGAGACACTGCAGTCTTGTGGAACCATGGGGCCATTATGTCATTGTGCAATCCCATGGAACCAAGGAAAGCATTCTGACATTGCAAGGCCTCATGGAAACAAGGGACCATTGTGACACTGTGAAGCCCCATGGAAACAAGAGGCCAGTGTGACACAGCTGAGCCTCATGGAACCGAGGATCCAATATGACACTCCCATTGTGACACTACAAGGCCCCATGGAAACAAGGGAACAGGTAACAGGTCTGTTTGGCTTGGCCTGACTGTTCCAACTTCCCTTGGCATGTTGAGGGTCTTTTCTCATGTGCCCCTGAAACACTGGGGCCCTGGGCTTTCTTTCAAAAGGAAAATAATTGCCCTTCTGACTCAAGCATCCATGTCCAAAATGGGATTCCCCCTCCAAAATTCCCAATACCCAGGGATTGCTCCTACACAAAAGCTGCCATTACCAACAAGTCTGGCTGCCCTTGTCTACCTGGGGACCAGGTCTCACCTGCCTTCAAACCCTGGGGCTCAGTGCTTTCCTTCATATGGAAGAGAAACGTCCCTCTTGGCACAGGCACCTATGGCCAAAATTGGTACTTTCCCCCCAAAATTCCTATCCCTAAAGAGTTTCTCTTAGACAAGTTGCCAGGACACATAGGTCTGGTTGACCTTGGCCTCTGGTGGTCATCTCTATTCTGCCCTGAAACACTGGGGCTCCATGTTTTCCTTCCTGTGGAAAAGAACCATTCTTCTTCTCTAGGTGCCCACGGCCAAAATTGGGATTCCACCTCCAGAAGTCCTATATCCAAAGATTTCTACTACACAAAAGCTGCCATTACAGACATGTCTGGCTGGCCTTGGCCTCTGGTGTCTGCAGTTCATTAGTCCCTGAAATACTGGGGCTCTGTGGTTTCCTCCCTGTGGAGACCATTGTGACACTTTGGGGACGCCATGGAACCAAGGCACCATTGTGAAACTGTAGGGCACAATGAATCAAAGGGATCATTGTAAAACTGCAAGGTAACAAGGATCTAAAGGACCATTGTGACACTCTGGGGACCCTGTTGAACCAAAGACATCACTGTGATACTGCTGGCCCACATAGTTGCAAGGGGCCAGTGTGCAGCAGCAGGGCTGTGTGGAACCAAGAAGCCATGGTTGCATTACAGGGCCTTGTGCAGCTAAAGCGCCGTTGTGATCCTACAGGGCACCGTGGATCCATGGAGACTACTGTGGCATTGCAAGGCCCCGTGGAATCATGGAGAACATTGTGACACTGTGGGACCCCATGGAACCAAAGGGAAGATGGAACAGGTCTGGCTCATTTGGCCTCCCATGGACCACCTGGCAGGTCTGGCAGATCCTGGCATGTTGAGGGTTGCTTCTCATCAGTCCCAGGAGCACTGGGGCCCTGTGCTTTTCTTTCTATGGAAAAGAAACCTCCCTCCTTCCTGATGAGCATGGCTGAAATTGGACTTACCTTAAAAAATTCCTTGTATTCAAGGATTTTTCCCAGACAAAAGGTGTCAGGACAGCCTCTGGTGGTCACCTCTCATCTAGTCCTGAGACACTCGGGCACTGCTTCTTTCCACCTATGGAAATGAACCAAACTTCTCATCCAGGGGCCATGACTAAAATTGTGATTTGGCCTCCAAAATTCTATCTATGCAAGGATTGTTCCCATACAAAAGTAGCAAGAACAAACAAGACTGGCTAGCCTTGTTCTTCTGCTCAATTCCTTATACTACTAGGAGAATGTTTTCATTTGCCAACACCTTGGAGAGGGCCCAGAGACATCCCAAGCTGGGGTTTGGCGGCTGCAAGAACATGATTACTGCATAGGGGCAAAGGAACTCTGTGCTCAGTGGAGTGGAGTCTGAGGACAGCTGATGAGAGACCTGGGAGAGATGGATGGATTACTTCAGAGATGGTGGATCCTTTTGTCATAGCAGAGAACAACTGGAGAAACAAAGAATTGCTGTTCTCAGCACCAGAGACACCTTTCCCTGCTTTGTCCCCACCTGCCATCAGTGCCTACAGTGTTCTGCTCTAACTGAGACCTGAGGACACTTTCTCAGTTCTGGCCCTCACTGGGATCTAGTTAAATATGAGAAACTTCAGTGCTTCAATCTCACTTGGAGCTCTTGAGAAGTTTTTTGAGCACACTCTTTTAGGTACTGAATCTGATGCAAACAGCACCAAAGCCCTGAGAGGGTGATTCAAGTCCTTGTGCTGTGCCTGTGCTGCTGAGCTGGGCCAGGCTCCAGCACAGAGGCAGCTCCTGGCAAGGGCAGCGCTGCAGAGAGACAGCTCTGCCCAGGAGCAGCTCCTGTGACAGCCCAGCAGGGCTGGGGCACTGCCAGGGCATGGCAGGGACACGAGCAGGGCACAGGCAGAGCTCACAGTGCTCAGCACTGGCAGGGACTGTGTCATGTCCCAAAGGGGGCTGTGGCACAGCAGCACCTCTGTGGCTGTGTCATGGAGCCAGAGAGCAGCTGTGATGTCAGAAAGGGGCTGTGTGACAGCACAGGGTGGGTTGTGTGAGGTCACAGATTGGGCTGTGACATCACAGAACAGGCTGTGATATTGCTGAGTGGGCTGTGACAGCGCTGGGGGGTTGTGTGACACCATAGAGAAGGCAGTGAGGTCACAGAGGAGACTGTGCCATCATAGAGGGTGGCTCTGTGATACCAGACAGCAGGCTGTGACATTACAGAGCAGCTGTGTGATGTCCCAGAGAAGGCTGTGGCATCAGAGAGTGTGTTCTGCCATCACAGGGTGGCTATGTGACATCAGAGAGGGGCTGTGACATCCTGGAGCAGGATGTGACATCACAGAATGGCCATGTGACATCCCAGGGCAGATTGTGTGACATCACAGCGATGACTGTGACTTCACAGATCACAGAGGCTGTGTGACATCACAGGGGCTATATGACATCACAGGGCAGTGTGACATCACATGTGGCTGTGTGACGTCACAGGGCTGTGTGAAATCACATGTGGCTGTGTGACATCACAGGGGCTGTGTGACATCACATGGGTTGTGTGTCATCACAGGGCTGTGTGACATCACAGGGGCTGTGTGACATCATAGGGTGCTGTGTGACATCACAGGGTTGTGTGACATCACAATGACTTTGTGACATCATAAGGTGCTGTGTGACATCACAGGGGCTGTGTGACATCATAGGGTGTATGTGATATCATAGGGTGTATTTGACATCATAGGGTTCTGTGTGACATCACAGAGCTGTCTGACGTCACATTGACTTTGTGACATCATAGGGTGCTGTGTGACATCACAGAGCTGTGTGACATCATAGGGTGTTGTGTGAGGTCACTGGGGAGGTCACTCTGCCCCGTTCCCCCCTCACAGTCCAACGCTGCTCGTGCACAGGGGGGTCCCCTGTCCCCCCAGGTCCCCCCGCCCCCCATGCCGCAGCCTCCCCCAGAGGATGTTCCATGAGATTGACCCCAGAGCCTGACACGGGGACAGGGGCCGGGCCCTGGGGGTGGCACAGGGGGACAGGGACCCCCCAGCAGCGTACCCGTGTCCCAGGGCCAGAGCCTGGGCCAGGGCTCCTTCACCCTGTTATGAGCCAGGGGCTGAGAGCATTTAAAAAATCCCCAGCACGGGATCAGCAAAAAACAGATTTAATGTTAAGCTACAGCAAGAGTCACCCTACTCCTGAACTGAACACTTCAGGCACACCAAGGAAACAAAGCAACAACAAAACCAAACAAAATCCAGTCAATCAAACCAGAAATGAACCAAGAACTGTCCGTGTGTGTGTGTGCTCAGGTGGGTGTGACAAAAGGACAGTGAGTGCAAGTATAAGAGAGCTCAAACTTAACAGGACTTAACTTAAACCTTAACCTTAACTTATACTTTGATCTTCACAATTGAGCAAAAGAACAGCACTTAACAGTATTTAACCTAACTTTTAACCTATGACTATAACAATTTAACAGAGGAATAACACTTAACAGTATTTAACTTAGCTTATAACTTATATTAAACGTAACTTAGGAAAAGAACAACACTTATAACCATTTAACTCAGCTTACATCTTGTCCTGGGGTGACTTTATGATGCTGAATTGTATTCCCATGCATCTGTTTAGCCCAGAAAGAAGTTTTACACCTTTAAGATTTGAGAGTGAAGTGGATGGAAAAGGAGAAGCAGTGGAATGTCTGAGGCAGTTGCTTTCAAAATCTATAGATAAGAGCTTTAGCTTTCCTTCTTCTGACTGTGTTGTCTGCAGCATGGATGGGCAGTGAGAGAGAGCTCTCCTTTGTTTTTAGTTGTTGAGAATTGGTTAGAAAGCCATGGACACAACTGTGGATATGGCTCGGCTGAGGCCTTGTTGCAGGAGAGCAGCTCCTGCTAAGTAGCAGCTAGGCCTTGCTCTTAAGCAGATTTTGCTGAGCAGCAGTGTTTGCTTTTAAGAGACTTTTGCAAAAGCAATAGAGCTAGCATAATTTGCAGAGTTAGTCGATAAGTAATACATATGTCCATTGTTCAATCAAGGCCTTAACTTCCAGGGAAGCACGTAGCAAGCGAGGTATAACCCTGGGATGGATACTATATAGCAATAAGTATAAGGGAAGTAGGAGCAGCGGGATAGCACGTATGCTTTTTGGCTAGAAATTCAGTAGGCGTGATTATCTCACACTTGCAATAACCAATAATAAGAGAAGGCGTACATAGTAAAAACCAATAAGATTGTACTAATATGAATAATGGTGATTTATGCTATGTTGGGCTATAAAACTGTCTGATGCTCTCAATAAAGTTGGATTATGCTTTATCAATCACATTGATTGGCTGGCTGATCCCCTCACTATTCCTCCACAAGCGGCTTCGCACCCCCACAGATGCTCCATTAGAAGCATGTAGGTTTAAAAACAGCATCTAGAAATAAAAAGTTTTGACCTTAGAATGGGCCAAATTGGGATGATTCCAGGCACTGGGCACTTGGATGTGGGAACATATGCTTAGTTACATAACCCCAAGCTTAGTGTGCTTTGACTACCTGCAAGGTTTAACAGCAGACACAGAAGAGGAGGACACAGAGACTTCACTGGAAATAAAGACCTGGGAAAGGATGAGAGACCCCTATCTACTAGTGGAGCATGTGCAACATGACATAGTGATGTCGATTTTGGATATAGAAATGAGGAAGAGCTTTCCAGAACGTTCTGTATTAATATGTATTAACATACAGTATGTAAGTGAGATTTTTAACTTGATTGCTTTGATATGGGAGGAAGGGCTAAACCCAACCCTACCCCTGGTCAGTGTAACCCCAGTTGGTTTTGCTTATGCTTTATTTGAACCTCAATTATACTAAATTATTCACTACCAAATTTTGTATATACTCAATTATATGTATTTAATATACTTTGCTTATATTCTTTTATACACAATTGCTTCTCTTAAAAATTGCTGCTAAATTTTATCTTGTTGTTTGGCTCATTGAACAAATAGAACATCATTCACAATTTGGTCATGAAACCTGGGAACTCAGTCCAAAGGAAGAGTAGCTAGTTTTGGGAAAGAGCTCCCCACCAGTTGTTAAGGTGGTCCCAAGACTAGACCAGGCTCTCTTGGAGAAGGAGTTCCAAATTAAAATAAAGCATAAGCAAAAGAAGCTAGCAATAGGATGCACACTAAAAGAAGGCTCCTGGAGGAGTGCCAGCAAAAGGTAAAGTGCCCGTAAAATGTCTTGTGCACAAAAACCGCGGGAAAACAGACTGTGTAAGTACCACGGGGTTGGGTAAAGCAGGGGTGACTGTGTGCTTGTGTGTGTGAGGGAGGAATATTTGAGATGGTTTGATAGCCAAAGCCATTGGGGCCTCCCAGTACCAAGTTTTCAGTTCTCCGTGAGGAGGCTGGCCAGGAAAAAAGGGAAGCAAAAGGGAAAAACAAGTGAAGACCCCGGGAGGGACTGGGAGGGAAGGTCCCATCCCAAGAACTCACAGAAAGAGTCTTTAAGGAGAAGAGAGCTGGCTGACACTCAAAGAGATGATTTTTGAGGGAAATGACTAAGTTCAGTTAAATTATCCTTTAGAAGAAACACAGGTGAAAATTGTATGTGGTTAAAGGGTTTGAAGAAAGTGGCCAGAAAAGTTAGGGAAAATAGATTGAGAAGGGAAATTAGAGAACTAGGAGGGGAACAAGTAGTTGGCAAAAGATAAAATATTGTAAATATTTTATGTGCAAATATTGAGTGAGAAAGTTGAACCACTAAACAAATGAGGGAGAGCATGGGACACGAAGATATAAGGGATTTCTTAGTCTTTTGCCACCAGAGACGGGTCAGAGGAAGAGTAAGACCTCTGAACAAGGGGTTGTGAATTATGAGAAAAATTCACAAGAACCCGGTATGCCTGGGAACCAAGAGGGGGTTCCCAGTAGGGGAACAGTATTCCTCAGGACAGTCCACTGGGGATCATGTTACAATACTGGGGTACAAGGGAATCTCAAAGAGGAAAAAGCAAGCAGAAAATGATCTGTTATTGTATGTTTAAATAGATGAAGGAAAAGATCTATGCAGACAATTTATATTGGGCAGAGTTTAAATCATTTGAAGATTAGATTTGTCAAGCTTTAAATCTATTTGTGAATTCAAAAGAACCTCCTAAGCAGGAGAAAAGTAAATATGCAGCCCTGTGGGTTCACCTGGGGAAGGGGTGTAATTGCAGTCTATTTTAAGAATCTTGTTTAGAATGGAAGAGAGAGAAATGATTAAACAGTCAGAAATAGAGGCTTGGAATGGAGATAAGCAGGGGCCAGAACAGGGAGATCAGAAATGGCCTCTGGGAGATCCAAACTGGAATAATCAGGAGGTGGAACATGCGCAGAACAGGAAGGATTTCAGGTGGATGATCATCCAAGGAATTCAGGTGCCTAGGGGACAAAACATAGGGAAAGCTCTGAGTGAGCACCAAGAGAAGGACGAGTTCCAGACAGAATGGCTAGAGAGACTAAGAAAGGATTTGCAGTTATACTCAGGCATAGACCCTAATACAGCAGCAGGGCAGGTCCTTTTGAAAACACAATTCATAGCTAAGTCTTGAGGGTATATCAGCAAGAAGCTGTAAAAACTGGAAGATTGGCAGGATAGGGGGCTTCAGGAGTTATGGGAAGCACAAAAAGTGTATGTTAGAAGAGATAAGGAAAAACAAAAAATAAGAGCCAGGACTCTAGTAGCAGCAGTCAAGGAAACACAAGCAACCACAAACACAGAGAACTTTTCAGGTGTCTTGGGTTGCAGAAATACAAAAATGTGTATTCTATCACCATGTGTTGAAGCTGGGTAGGGTAGTGACCCTTATATCTGTGGCACATACTATCTGCTAATGGGCCATCTTTAAGACTAGGTGGGGCAATCATCTTTATCTTTTCCACAACCCATCCTCCCTTCAGGAAGACATCATCTGCTGTTGGGCCATTAAGTCCCACTGTATGACTGATAAAATTACATCATCCCATTGGAAGATGCTCCAGCCAAGGGGAGGAGCCAAGCCTTTCCTACCTAGATAAAAACTGAGATTTTGAACAACAAGGTACCTTCTTTCCACTGGATTCCAGTGGAAAGCCAGACCTTTCCACATCATCTCTGGACTTTCAGAGGAAAACTGCACTTTTTCTACAGGAGCACTGCTTCAGCTGAACCACATCTGTCACTCCAGGAGGGCTGCAGCCACCTTTTAATTGGACTGCTACCAACACTCTGACTGACGGGGTGTCAGGTTGTACTTTGACTCTGTCAGTGTTATGGGATTGTTCGTTGTAATACTGTATTTCTATTTTAATTTTCCTAGCAAAGAACTTTTATTCCTAATTCCCATATCTTTGCTTGAGAGCCCCTTAATTTCAAAATTACAGTAATTTAGAGGGGGGGGGGTTTACCTTCTCCATTTCAAAGAGAAGCTTCTGCCTTTCTTGGCAGACGCCTGTCCTCCAAACCAGGATACAACGGACCCTTGGTTCCATGAGCTTCCCGAGCGTCACCATGGTCTCATGGGATCTGCATTGTCACAATGGACAGCTGGTTCCATGGGACCCTGCTGTGTCACAATAAACCCTTAGTGCCCTGAGGTTCTGGAGTGTCACAATGATCTCCCTGGTTCCACGAAGCCTTGGAGTGTCACAATGGCCCCTTGGTTCCCTGAGTTTCCATAGTGTCACAATGGTCTTCTTGTTTCTGCAGTGTCATAATGGACCATCAGTTCAATAAGGTTCCTATGTCACTGGTCACTGGTCACTCCTTGGTTCCATGTGGCCCTGCTGTGTCACCACAGCCCCTTGGTTCCAGGAGTTTCTGTGCTGTCAGTAATAATTCCTTTGTTCCAATGAGGCGCTGCAATGTCACACTGGACCATGGGTTCCATGAAGTTCTCCAGTATCGCAGCGGCCCCTTGGATCCATGAGGTCCCATAGTATCACCACGGTCTCCTTGGATCTGCATTATCACAATGGACCATTGATTCCCTATGGCATTGCTGTGTCACAATGGTCTCCTTGATTCTCTAATTCCCCTCAGTGTCACAATGGAACCTTGTTTCTGTGAGGCTGCAAACTGTCACAATTGTCTCCTTTCCATGGAGACAGTTAGTTCCATGAGGATACAAAAGCTTTGCATAGACACTGAGCAACAACTTCTTAACACACCTGGGGAAAACTGTCTGCATTCAAGAGAGGGGTTCAAGGTGACAATGGCACCATCAATTTCCATCTGCAACAGAGATCCAGGGAAAGGATGGGGACAGAGAATTCAGTTGGAAGACTCAGAAAATTCTGCTTACAGAGATAATTTCTGGTTATACTGTAGCTTGTAGAAAGGTGACATCATTCCAGGCAGCCTGTATTGAGCATTTGGCTCCTGAGTAGAGTTTGTTGTTTAGGCTTTTCCCTGGCTGGCTGCACACGCCCATCTCGCTGTCCCCCAGCATTTCTCAGCCCAGCATTGCTGTGCCCTCCCTGGGCTCCCTGCACCCAGCGCTGCCGGCTCCTGGCACACGGAGCCATGGCATGGCCCAGCCTCAGCTGGGACACCTGGGCCACCAACATTCTGCCCTGGCAGGGACTGTGCTGCTTCCTCATCTCCAGGCTGAACCTTCCAGGCTGCACTTTGGGGAGGTGTCCTTCTCTTCCCACTCCCCAGGAACGCTCTGTGTCCTGCTGTTCACAAAGAGAGAAGGGCTGGTGAGAGATGTGGTGGTCAGAATCTATTTGGGGTACAGTGACCATAAAATTTTGGGTTTTTCCATATTCTGTGGAAGAAAGAGAGGCATCAACAAAACTTCTACACTGGACTTAGAGTGCAAGGCCTTTGGCCTATTCAGGATGCAGATTTGGGGATAACTGAATCAGATACTGCTTCTGTGTAAGAGTCAGTCCAAAGTTTTCTCTGATCTGCCTCAAGACCATCATCAGAGACTGAGACCCCAGGATGCCACCCCTCCCTCTGGACCTGTGTGGGAGCACAGGGCATACCCCTGGCCTCCTTGGGGGTCTCAAAACCCCCCTGGCAAGAGTCTCAAGACCTCTGAGTGAGACCCTGGTGTCACAGGTGCTGAATTCTAACCCCTGGGGGAAGTTGTCAGCACAAAGAGAATGGAAACAAGCCACCAAAATTAGTAAAGTGTAAATTAGACCTTCAGAACATAGATAAATAGGTTTTTTGGAATATTTATGATAAGGGACATGTGGCCAAGATGGAGAATTTGAGGGGTGGACAACTTTTGCTCCTTCTTCTCTATGTCATCCATGTTGGGTGACATGTTGGCACTCTTGGATTGGATGGGGTCAGGGCTGGACCATTTAATAAAATTGTATTGTATTGGGAAAAAATTTGTAAACATGTAATACGTAATACAAACTATATAAGATAAGCCCTGCCTTCACCAGGCAGATTCCACCATGGATGCCAGGCTGAGCAGACCCTGCTGGCCAGGCAAAAAGTCCCTGAGATATGAAACAATAAACAATCCCTGGAAAAAGAGAAAACCGTCTCCAGCAATCTCTCTTCGGCGGCTTCAGAGAAAACCAGGATTTGAACCACCTTCGTGTCCCTCTGGGGTGATCTCAGGGCAAAGGAGAAACCCCAGACTGGGACATTTCTGGGTCAGAAATTTCGGGAAATTTGGAATTTTGGGGATTTCTGGGTCAGGAATTTTGGGAATTTTTTGGATTTCTGGGTCAGGAATTTTGGGAATTTTGGGATTTCTGGGTCAGGAATTTTGAGATTTTTGGGGCAGCCCCACCTCCACCTCGCTGGGCAGCTCCGGGGGTGGCTCCAAGGGCCGAGGGTGGGGGAGGGGCCGGAAGCAGCGACCCCAAAACTGGAGCAGCTGAGGGGGGAGAGGAGCTGGGGGAGAGAGAAACAAAGAACAGGATCAGGAAATGGATCTGGGGGGCAGGGAATCTGTGGGGCAGGAATGGGGTCAGAATCTACGGGGCAGGGAATGTGTGGGGTAGGGAAATGGATCTGGGGCAGGGAATGTGTGGGGCAGGGAATGGGATCCATGTATGGAACAGGGAAATCTATGAGGCAGAAATGAGATCAGGCTATGGGGCAGGGAATGTGTGGGGCAGGGAATGGGGTCAGAGTGGGTGGGGCAGCGAATCTATGGGGCAGGAATGGGGTCAGAATCTATGGGGCAGGGAATGTATGGGGTAGGGAAATCTATGGGGCAGGGAATGTGTGGGGCAGGGAATGGGGTCAGAGTGGGTGCGGCAGGGAATGTATGGGGTAGGGAAATCTATGGGGCAGGGAATGTGTGGGGCAGGGAATGGGGTCAGTGGGTGGGGCAGGGAATCTATGGGAGAGGAATGGGATTAATCTGGGGCAGGAAATGTGTGGGGCAGGGAATCTATGGGGCAGGAATGGGATCAATCTGTGGGGCACAGAAATGTGTGGGGCAGGGAATGGGATCAATGTGTGGGGTAGGCAACCTATGGGGCAGGAATGGGGTCAATCTATGAGACAGGGAATGTGTGGGGCAGGGAATGTAGTCAGAGTGGGTGGGGCAGGGAATCTATGGGGTAGGAATGGGGTCAATCTGTGGGGCAGGGAATCTGTGGGGCAGGAATGAGATCAATGTGTGGGGCAAGAATGGGATCAATGTATGGAGTAGGGACATCTATGGGGCAGAAATTAGATCAGTCTATGGGTAAGGGAATGTGTAGGGCAGGGAATGGGATCAATGTATGGGGCAGGGAATCTGTGGGGCAGGAATGGGATCAGTCTGTGGGTCAGAGAAATGTGTGGGGCAAGGACTGTGTGGTGCAGGAAATGGGGTCAGAGTGGGTGGGGCAGGGAATCTATGGGGTAGGAATGGGATCAATCTGTGGGGCAGGGAATCTGTGGGGTAGGAATGGGGTCAGAGTGGGTGGGGCAGGGAATCTATGGGGCAGGAATGGGATTAATCTGGGGCAGGGAATGTGTGGGGCAGGGAAATCTATGGGGCAGGAATAGGATCAATCTGTGGGGCAGGGAATGTGTGGGGCAGGGAATGGGATCAATGTATCGGGCAGGGAATCTGTGGGGCAGAAATGAGATCAATCTGTGGGGCAGGGAATCTATGGGGCAGGAATGGGATCAATGAGGAAGGATCAGGATCTATGGGTCAGATTTGGGAACTGTGGGGCAGGAATGGGATCTATGGGATGGATTTTGGGATCTATGGGATGGATTTGGGGTCTATGGGATGGATTTGGGGTCTAAGGGATGGATTTTGGGGTTTATGGGATGGATTTGGGGTCTCAGGGTGGATTTGGGGTCTATGGAGTGGATTGGGGGTTTATGGGGTGGATTTTCGGGTTTATGGGGTGGATTTTGGGGTCTCGGGGTGGATTTGGGGTCTATGGGGTAGATTTGGGGTTTATGGGGTGGATTTTGAGGATTATGGGATGGATTTTGGGGTCTCACCATGGCAGGCTGTGCCCAGCAGGTCACTTGGGGGGCACCGGGATCTGTGGGGCAGCTCCACCAGCCCCTGGGGGTCACTCAGGGGTCAGAGGTCACTCAGGGGTCACTCGGGGGTCACTCGGGGGTCAGAGGTCACTCACCCTTTCCCTGCAGTCCCTCTGAGGCTCCTCCAGCCCCTCCCGAATTTCTTGGGCCGGGATTTGGGTCTGGGGGTCCCAGTGGGGGGGGGGAGGGGCCAGCGCCGCCGGGGAGGGGGCAGGGCCAGGGCAGGGGGCGGGGCCAGCACTGGCAGGGGGAGGGGCAGAGGCGGGAGGGGCGGAGCCTCGGGGGGGTGGGGCCTGCAGGAGGAAGAGGAGCACAACAAATTCCTAATTTACAAATTTTTCCCAAATTTTCCCCCAATTTTCTCAATTTTTTCCCAAATTTTCTGCAATTTTTTTCAATTTTTTCCCAATTTTCAATTGTTCTCAAATTTCCTAATTTTATCCAAATCTTATCCCAATTTCCCCCCTATTCCTTTCCTAATTTTCCCCTCAAATTTCCCCTTTTTTTCCCCAATTCTTTTTCAATTTTCCCCCAAAAATTTCCTCCAACTTCTTCCCCAATTTTCCTCCAAATTCCCCCAATTTATTTCCCAATTTTCCCAAATTTTTCCCAATTCTTCCTCAAATTTTTCCCAATTTTTTCAAAATTTTCTCCATTCTCTTTCTCCATTTTCCCCCTGAAATTTTTCTCATTTCTTCCCCAAATTTTCCCATTTTCCCCGAATTTTTCACCAAATTTCCTCCAATTTCTTTCCCAATTTTCCCAAAATTTTACCCAATTCTTTCTCAAATTTTCTCATTTTTCCCATTTTCTTTCCCAATTTTTTCCCAATTTTCCCAAAATTTCCAATCCTTGCCCCATTTTTCACTCAACATTCCCAAATTTTCCCCAAAATTCCCCCAATTTTTGACCCAATTCTCCTCCCAAACTTCCCAAATTTCTCAAAATTTCCATTTTTTTAACCAAATCCCCCCAAATTTCTCACATGGGGGGAGGGGCAGCTCCAGCTCTGGTGCTTCTACTGGGGGGAGGGGAGACAAAACTGACCAAAAATTACCCAAAAAAACCCCAAAAATAACCCCAAAAAACCCAAAATTTCCCCCTCCTAAAACAAAATATCCCAAAATATCTCAAAAATGACCCAAAATTACAAAAAAAAAACCCCTAATGAATAAAAATAAATTTAAAATGACACAAAATTTAACCAAAAAAACCCCAAAAATGGCCCAAAATCTCCCAATAATGACCCAAAATTGTCTAAAAATAACAAAAAAAAATTCCCCAGAAAATACCCAGAAAAAATTAAAAATTACTCAAAAATGACCCAAAATTACCAAAAAAACCCCCAAATAGATAAAAATAAATTTAAAATGACATAAAATTACCTAAAAAAAACCCCTAAAGTGACCCAAAATTACAAAAAAAACCCCCAAATTAATAAAAATAAATTTAAAATGACACAAAATTAAACAAAAAAAACCCGAAAAATGGCTCAAAATTGTCTAAAAATAACAAAAAATTACCCAGAAAAAAATCTAAATTATCCAAAATTACTCAAAATGACCAAAAAATGACCAAATTTACCTGAAAATGACCAAAAATTGAAAAAAATTACCTTAAAATAACAAAAAATGAACAAAAAAAGGCTCAGAATAAATAAATATGAATCAAAAATTAGCCAAAATAACCTTGACCCCTGAGTGACCCCTTGGTGATCTCTGACCTTCAGGCTCCAGCAGCAGCTCGAGCTCCCCTGGGATCCAAAATCAGCCAAAATTCACTCAAAATATCCTAAAAACATCCCATAATAGTCCCAAAAACTCAGCCAAATTAGTCCCAAAATCCCCAAAAATTTCCCAAAAATTTGTTTAAATTTGTCCCCAAAACTCCCTAAAAATTCTCCCAAGAATTCTCCCAAAATCCCCCAAATTTCCCAAAAATTTCTTAAAAATTTTCCCCAAAATTTCCTAAAAATGACCCAAAATTCTCCCAAAATCCCTCAAATTTTCCCAAAATTTTCTAAAAATTGTCCCCAAAATTCCCGAAAAATTCTCCCAAAATTCCTCAAATTTCCCAAAAAATTCTTAAAAATTGTCCCCAAAATTCCTTAAAAATGACCCAAAATTCGCCAAAAATTCTCCCAAAATCCCTCAAATTTTCCCAAAATTTCCTAAAAATTGTCCCCAAAATTCCCTAAAAATTCTCCCAAAATTCTCCCAAAGTCCCTCAAATTTTCTAAAAATTTCTTAAAAATTGTCCCCAAAAATGACCCAAAAATCCCCCAAATTTTCCCAAATTTTCTTAAAAATTGTCCCCAAAATTCCCCAAAAATGACCCAAAATTCCTCAAAATTTTCTCAAAAATCCACCAAAATTCCTCCTAAAAAAAACCCTAAAAATGTCCCAAAACCCCCAAAATTTCCCCAAATTTTGGGGGGTTTCTCACCTCGGGCAGGGCCGGGGGGGGAGGGGCAGCTCCGGCTCCCGCAGGGTGATGGACTCGGGCGTGGCCACCAGGGGGCGCTCTAAGGGATTGGGGGAATTTGGGGATTTTGGGGAATTTTGCGAAATTTTGGGAAATTTTAGGGGAATTTGGGGGGAATTTTAGGGGAATTTTGGGGCAAAATTGAGGAATTTTTGGTGAAGTTTTGGGGGAATTTTGAGAGAATTTTAGGGGAATTTTGGGGTAAATTTGGGGCATTTTGGGAGAATTTTTGGGGCAATTTTGGGATAATTTTAGGAAATTTTGGGGCATTTTTGGGGGATTTTGGGATAATTTTAGGGGAATTTTGGGGTAAATTTTGGGAGAAGTTTTGGGGGAATTTTGTGGTAAATTTTGGGGAATTTTTGGGATTTTGGGAGAAGTTTGGGGGGAATTTTGGGGGGAATTTGGGGGTTTTTTGGTCCCACCTGGGGGTGCCTCTATTTCCTCAGGGGGTGGCAGCAGCTCCTCGACCTGGAAATGAGGAAAAAACCACAAAAATTGGGAAAAATGGGATAAGAAATGGGACAAACATGGGATAAAATTGGGGGAAAATGGGGAAAAAATGGAATAAAATTGAGGAAAAAATGAGAGAAAATTGAGGAGAATATGAGGAAAAAATAGAAGAAAATTGGGGAAAAAATGGGAGAAAATTGGGGAAAAAATTGGGAAATATGGGATAAAATAGGGAAAAAATGGGATAAAATTGGGGAAAAAAATGGGGAAAAATGGGATAAAATTAGAAAAAAAATGGGGAACAATGGGATAAAATTGGGAAAAAATGGGATAAAATTGGGAAAAATAAGGGGAAAAATATGGGGGAAAAATATGGGGGAAAAATATGGGGGAAAAAAATGGGGGAAAAAAATGTGGGAAAAAAATGGGGGAAAAAAATAAGGGGAAAAAAGAACAGGAAAAAAGAAGGGGAAAAAAGAAGGGGAAAAAAGAAGGGGGAAAAAAAAGGGCAGAAAAAAGGGGGAAGAAAAGGGGAAAGAAAAGGGGAAAAAAAGGAGGAAAAAAAGGGGAAAAAAGGGGGAAAAAATAAGAGGGAAAAATAAGGGGAAAAAAAAAGGGAAAAAAAGGGAAAAATAAGGGGGAAAAAAAAAGGGGGAAAAAAAGGGGAAAAAATAAGGGGAAAAAAAAGGGGAAAAAAAGGGGAAAAATAAGGGGAAAAAAAGGGAAAAAAAGGGGAAAAAAGAAGGGGAAAAAAAAGGAAAAAAAAAAGGGGAAAAAGAAGGGGAAAAAAAAGGGGAAAAAAAAGGGGAAAAATAAGGGGAAAAATAAGGGGAAAAAAAGGGGAAAAAAAGGGGAAAAAATAGGGGAAAAAAAAGGGGAAAAATAAGGGGAAAAAATAAGGGAAAAAATAAGGGGGAAAATAAGGGGAAAAATAAGGGGAAAAATAAGGGGAAAAAATGAGGGGAAAAAAGAGGGGAAAAAATAAGGGGAAAAATAAGGGGGAAAAAGAAGGGGGAAAAAGAAGGGGAAAAAAAGGGGAAAAAGAAGGGGAAAAAGAAAGGGAAAAAAAGAAGGGGAAAAAAGAAGGGGAAAAAAGAAGGGGAAAAAAGAAGGGGAAAAAAGAAGGGGAAAAAAGAAGGGGAAAAAATACGGGGAAAAAATACGGGGAAAAATGGGGAAAAAATGGGGAAACCATGGGGAAAAAAATGGGGGAACAAATGGGGGAAAAAATGGGGGAAAAAATGGGGGAAAAATAAGAGGAAAAAATAACGGGGAAAAAAAAAAAGGAGGAAAAAAAAGGGGAAAAAATTAGGGAAAAATGAGGGGAAAAAATGAGGGGAAAAAATGAGGGGAAAAAATGAGGGGAAAAATAAGGGGAAAAAATAAGGGGAAAAATAAGGGGGAAAAATAAGGGGGAAAAATAAGGGGAAAAAGAAGGGGGAAAAAGAAGGGGGAAAAAGAAGGGGGAAAAATAAGGGGGAAAAAGAAGGGGGAAAAAGAAGGGGGAAAAAGAAGGGGGAAAAAGAAGGAAAAAAGAAGGGGAAAAATAAGGGGGAAAATAAGGGGGGAAAATAAGGTGGAAAATAAGGGGGAAAAATAAGGGGGGAAAAAAGGGGGGAAAAAAAAGGGGAAAAAAGAAGGGGAAAAAAAAGGGGAAAAAGAAGGAGAAAAAAAAAAGGGGAAAAAATAAGGGAAAAAAAAAAGGGGGAAAAAATAAAAGGAAAAAATAAGGGGAAAAATTAAGGGGAAAAATAAGGGGGAAAAATAAGGGGGGAAAAGAAGGGGGAAAAAGAAGGGGGAAAAAGAAGGAAAAAAGAAGGGGAAAAATAAGGGGGAAAAATAAAGGGAAAAAAATAAGGGGAAAAAATAAGGGGGAAAAAAAGGGGAAAAATAAAAGGAAAAATAAGGGGAAAAAATAAGGGGAAAAATAAGGGGGAAAAAATAAGGGGAAAAAATAAGGGGAAAAAATAAGGGGAAAAAATAAGGGGAAAAAATAAGGGGAAAAATAAGGGGAAAAAATAAGGGGAAAAAATAAGGGGAAAAAATAAGGGGGAAAATAAGGGGAAAAATAAGGGGAAAAATAAGGGGGAAAATAAGGGGGAAAAAAAGGGGGAAAAATAAGGGGGAAAAATAAGGGGAAAAAATAAGGGGGAAAAATAAGGGGAAAAAATAAGGGGGAAAAATAAAAGGGAAAAATAAGGGGGAAAAATAAAGGGGAAAAATAAGGGGGAAAAAAGGAGGAAAAATAAGGGGAAAAAATAAGGGAAAAAATAAGGGAAAAAAATAAGGGGGAAAAATAAGGGGGAAAAATAAGGGGAAAAATAAGGGGGAAAAAGAAGGGGAAAAAAGAAGGGGAAAAAAAGAAGGGGAAAAAAGAAGGGGAAAAAAGAAGGGGAAAAAAGAAGGGGAAAAAAGAAGGGGAAAAAAAGGGAAAAAAATGGGGAAAAAATGGGGAAAAAATGGGGGAAAAAATGGGGGAAAAAAATGGGGGGAAAAAATGGGGGGAAAAATGGAGGAAAAATAAGGGGAAAAAATAAGGGGAAAAAATAAGGGGAAAAAATAAGGGGGAAAAAATATGGGGGAAAAAATATGGGGGGAAAATATGGGGAAAAATATGGGGGAAAAAATACGGGGGAAAAAATAAGGGGGAAAAAATAAGGGGGAAAAAATAAGGGGGAAAAAATAAGGGGGAAAAAATAAGGGGAAAAATAAGGGGAAAAAATTGGAGAAAAAAAAATGGGGAAAAAATGGGGAAAAAAATGGGGAAAAATAAGGGGAAAAATAAGGGGGAAAAAATAAGGGGGAAAAAATAAGGGGGAAAAAATAAGGGGGAAAAATAAGGGGGAAAAATAAGGGGGAAAAATAAGGGGAAAAAATAAGGGGAAAAAATAAGGGGAAAAATAACGGGGAAAAATAACGGGGAAAAATAACAGGGAAAAATAACGGGGAAAAATAAGGGGAAATAAGAAGAGGAAAAAATAAGTGGAAAAAAGAAGGGGAAAAAAGAAGGGGAAAAAAGAAGGGAAAAAAAGAAGGGAAAAAAAGAAGGGAAAAAATAAGGGGAAAAAGTAATGGGAAAAAATGATGGGAAAAAATAAGGGGAAAAAACAAGGGGAAAAAATAAGGGGAAAAATAAGGGGGAAAAATGGGGAAAAAATTGGGGAAACCATTGGGAAACCATGAGGGAAAAAATGGGGGAACAAATAGGGGAACTAATGGGGGAAAATATGGGGGAAAACATGGGGGAAAAAAATGGGAGAAAAAAATGGGGGAAAAAAAAGGGGAAAAAATAAGGGGAAAAAATGAGGGGAAAAAATAAGGGGAAAAAATAAGGGGAAAAAATAAGGGGAAAAAATAAGGGGAAAAAATAAGGGGAAAAAATAAGGGGAAAAAATAAGGGGGAAAAAATAAGGGGGAAAAACAAGGGGAAAAAACAAGGGGAAAAAAAAAAGGGGGAAAAAATGGGGAAAAAATTGGGGAAACCATTGGGAAACCATGGGGGAAAAAATGGGGGAATAAATGGGGAAAAACATGGGGGAAAAAAATGGGAGAAAAAAAAGGGGGAAAAAATGGGAGAAAAAAATGGGGAAAAAAATGGGGGAAAAAATGGAGGAAAAAAATGGAGGAAAAAAAAAATAAGAGGAAAACATGGAAGAAAAAATAAGGGGGAAAAATAAGGGGAAAAAATAAGGGAGAAAAAATAAGGGGGAAAAAATAAGGGGAAAAAATAAGGGGAAAAAAAAAGGGGAAAAAATAAGGGGAAAAAATAAGGGGGAAAAAATAAAGGAAAAAAAAAGGGGGGAAAAAAAGGGGGAAAAAAAGGGGGGGAAAAAAAGGGGAAAAATAAGGGGAAAAAATAAGGGGAAAAAATACGGGGAAAAATAAGGGAAAAAAATGGGGAAAAAATTGGGGAAACCATTGGGAAACCATGGGGGAAAAAATGGGGGAATAAATAAGGAAAAAATGGAGGAAAACATGGGGGAAAAAAATGGGAGAAAAAAAGGGGGAAAAAAATGGGAGAAAAAAATGGGGGAAAAATAAGGGGAAAAATAAGGGGAAAAAATAAGGGGGAAAAATAAGGGGGAAAAATAAGGGGGAAAAATAAGGGGAAAAAAATAAGGGGGAAAAAATAAGGGGGAAAAAATAAGGGGGAAAAAATAAGGGGGAAAAATAAGGGGAAAAATAAGGGGGAAAAATAAGGGGAAAAATAAGGGGGAAAAATAAGGGGGAAAAAAAGTGGGAAAAAAAGGGAAAAATAAGGGGGAAAAAGAAGGGGGAAAAAGAAGGGGGAAAAAGAAGGGGGAAAAAGAAGGGGGAAAAAGAAGGGGGAAAAAAGGGGAAAAAATAAGGGGAAAAAATAAGGGGGAAAAAAGGGGAAAAATAAGGGGAAAAAATAAGGGGAAAAAATAAAGGGAAAAACTAAGGGGAAAAACTAAGGGGAAAAATTAAGGGGAAAAATAAGGGAAAAAATAAGGGAAAAATAAGGGGGAAAATAAGGGGGAAAAATAAGGGGGAAAAATAAGGGGGAAAAATAATGGGGAAAAATAAGGGGGAAAAGAAGGGGAAAAAAGAAGGGGAAAAAAAAGGGGAAAAAAAAGGGGAAAAAAGAAGAGGAAAAAAGAAGGGGAAAAAAGAAGAGGAAAAAAGAAGGGGAAAAAAAAGAATGGCCAGTTTCCACCCTAGAGATACACTGATTATATTTGCCCAATAAATACTGGGGGCAGTGAATGAAGAGTGAAAATCTTCTTTGAGGAGGTAGGAGAGATGAGACTTGAAGAAATAATTTTGCTGATGCAGGAAAAGGGATCAGACCCACTGGTCCCTTGGCTCATGCTCAGTTCTACCAAATCAAGCATGATCAGTTTTAACCGCTCTGTTGGAGATTATTTCAGAAAAACCTGCTCCGTGCTATTTCCATTAAGAAAATTTTGAATTGTCAGGAGGCACTAAGATCAGAAATATTTTGAGGCAAATCCTGTTTATGTTGTGTTTCACTGTCTCTGCAATAAAGAAAGCAGGGAATAAACCCCTGAAGCAATGAAGCAGAGCAAAGGTGGAACATTTGGATGGTCAGTTTGTTTCCTAGTGATATTGGCCAACTAAATTCAAGGGTCATATCCTCGGGGGGTGCAATGCTTCTTTTACTGCCAACACCTGGATGTGTCCCAGCACTTTATTTGTTGTGAAGAGAAATAAGCAAAATCCCCAGCCAACAGGCTGCAGCCCAGAACTGTGTTACATAGTATAGGCTATGAAGATTCTTATAGTATAGGCTCTGAAGATTGTTATAGTACAGGCTCTGAAGATTGTAATAGTATAGGCTCTGAAGATTGTTTTAGTATAGGCTATGAAGATTGTTGTAGTATAGGGTTTGAAGATTGTTGTAATATAGGCTATGAAGATTGTTATAGTATAGGCTCTGAAGATTGTTATAGTATAGGCTATGAAGATTGTTGTAGTATAGGCTCTGAAGATTGTTATAGTATAGACTTCGAAGATTGCTTTGGCATAGGCTCCAAAGATTGTTACTGTAAACACTCTGAAGATTGGAAGTGAATAGACTTTCATGTAAATACCTTCTATAGATTGTTTCATTATAAGGATTATTCTAAATAAACGTTGTGAAAATGTTTTTATGGTCTTTATTAAATAAATACTATTTCTTTTTAAAACCCCACTTCTCTTTGCAATTTGCAATCTCTGCACCATTTGTGCATCGTTTTCACATCCCATTTCATTCCTGCTCAACATCAAGCCCAGGGACAGCAGCACTGCTCTTCTCTCTTTGCCTACAAGTAGATATTCTCAAAACCTGACTGCAAAAAGACCTGAGCCACCTCCCTGATCTCACAGCTGAGCCTCTCCGGAGTTGGAATATAAGGAGTATAAGGAATATAAGGAATATAAGGAATGTTTATCTGAACCATAATCACTTGCAGAGAAAGGAAGTGCAGCTGCTGAGGCACTGAGAAGCTGAGGAACATTTCTGTGCCCTGAGCAGGTTTTGGTGGCTTTGCTGCAGGGCCACTCCTGTCAGAGCCCCCTCTCTGCTGGTGACAGCTTTGCTCTTGGGGACACCAGCCCAGGAACATGAGCAGGGCCCAGTGCTGGGCCAGTGGGACCCCTCTGTGCACAGGGACCCCCAGCCCTGTGGC
This sequence comes from Erithacus rubecula, assembly GCF_903797595.1. Classification (NCBI taxonomy): domain Eukaryota; kingdom Metazoa; phylum Chordata; class Aves; order Passeriformes; family Muscicapidae; genus Erithacus; species Erithacus rubecula. The sequence continues at coordinate 11,025 of NW_027635777.1, read as the reverse complement.
CATGCCAGAACCCCCAGAAACACCAACTTCTGGCAGCTGTTTGCTGCCTGCTCTTTCCAGAAACTGAACCATCCCCTTCCTTTCCCATCCCAGGAAAATTCCACCTCTACCTCAGCCATAGATCATTTCCTACACCTCAATGAAGAGAAATGTTCTTCTGGACTTCCTTCACCAAAACCACCCCCACAGCCCCAGAAGAGATCCCAGGGCTATTGTTAAACCTTCCTCAAACACTGCACAGCACCCAGGACCATCAGCCTCCCATCTCTGTGGTTTAGGCTCCCTGCACTGCTCCTGTTCATCTCCTCCTCCTCCCTCCACAACTTTGGGAAGCACAGAGCTCCCAGGCTTTGGTAATTCCCAAGGCCAGTGCTGTCCATGGGGTGTTGGACACCCCCAGAGCTGATGCCCCCTGTGGTCACAGTGAAGGTGTTGGCTGCCACAGGAAGCCACAAAGCTGCTGAGGGTACTAGAGCACCTCCCCAAGAGTAAAGCTGAGAAAGTTGGGGCTGTTGAGGCTGGAGAGGAGAAGCCTCACTTTGCGCTAAGTAAAGAGGCTGCAGGGAAGCGGGAGGGAGACTCTTCCTCAGGAACTGTAGTGATGGGACAAGGGGGAACGGGATCAAACTGAGAGACAGTTGGAACAGATTTGATGATGGGAAGAAGTTCTTTACTGTGAGGGTGGCTGTCCCTGACACAGGGACCTGTGTGGAGAGGCTGTGGGTGCCCCATCCCCAAGGACATCCAAGGCCAGGTTGGACAGGGTCTGGAGCAGCCTGGTGTGGTGGGAGGCTGCTCAGGTTGGAACCAGATGATCTTCAGGGTCTCTTCCAAGACAAACCATTCAAGGGTTTGATCATTCCATGGTTCCACCTCCCAGTGTGGAGTGCCCCTGAAACTTCCGTGACATCACAGCTCGCAGAGGGTTCCAGGTGGAAGGTCCAGGAGCTGGTAACCAGCACAGCAGACACTTCACCTGCTGCCAGCAGTCTGTTCTCACTCACTCTTCGCTCTCTCCGTCGGTGCTGAGCTGCTCCTGCTGCCTGGACTTTTCCTGCTGCCTGGACTTTTCCTGCTGCCTGCATTGGAGCACCAACCCCAGCAGGATGAGCACTGCTGTTCCTGTGGAGGTACAGTGCCATCCCAGGGAGGGGACACCCCCACACGCAGGCAGGCTGCAGCCCTGTGGGCATGGATGCTGGGGGACAGGACCCCAGTCAGGTTGTGCTGCCTCATGCAGGCTGCCAGAGACACCAGGCAGAACGTGGAGCTGGAGATGGTGAAGGACAGAGAAGAAATGATGGAGGTGGATGTGGAGGAGGCTGATGAGAGCATGGAAGTCGACGAGAAGGATGACACCGAGGCCATGGAGGTCGACGAGAAGGACGACACTGAGGCCATGGAGGTCGATGAGAAGGATGAGGAAGAGCCCATGATCCTGGGATGAGGACAGAGCCCCAGGAGCTTGACCAGCAGATGCTCCCATGCCCTGCCCACAGGCAGTGCCCAGGCTGGGGCTGGGTGGCCCTGCTCAGGGACAAGGCTCTGCTGCTTTCTTTCTTCCGGGGCTGTCAGGAACTATGGGCACAGATATGACCCCTCTGTAAATATGTTCTACATGTTAGAGGTTGTTTTGTATGTACGTTTGGAAGACTGCTTTTGTATCAGCTTTGAAGATTTTTACTGCGTAGACTTTGAAGATTGTTATTGCATAGACTACGAAGATTGCATAGGCTCTGAAGATTATTATAGCATAGACTTTGAAGACTGCTATAGTATAGACTTTGAAGATTGCTTTTGCATAAACTGCAAAGATTGTTATAGTATAGGCTCTGAAGATTGTTATAGTATAGGCTCTGAAGATTGTAATGGTATAGATTTCGAAGGTTGTTTTTGCATAGGCTCCAAAGATTGTTACTGTAAACACTCTGAAGATTGTAAGTGAATAGACTTCCATGTAAATTATAAGGATTATAAGGATTATTCTAAATAAACATGTTCTGAAAATGTTTTATTGATCTTTATTAAATAAATACTACTTCTTTTTAAATCCCCACTTCTCTTTGCAATTCCTTTGGGCACAGGCAGTGTTTTCACATTTGTGGTTTCCAGTTGCACTGGGTTCCTGGGGCTGAGGGTCCCTCTGCAGGGGGGGGTTCAACTGTCCCTGCATTTGTGTTCCTGGGCTGGTATCCCCAAGAGCAAAGCTTTCACCAGCAGGGAGGGGTCTGACAGCAGCAGTAGCAGCCCCTGCAGCAATGCCACCCAAGCAAATGAAACCTTCTGCTCCCCCTCCTGCTGCTACAGGGACTCCTGGGCAAGAGCCAGCATCAGGCACAGGGATGCAAAATCCACCTCCATTCTCTGAAGGCCTTGACACCCTTGGGAACTGTGTGGCCTGGGGTGCTGCAGGGGTTGATGTTTAAGGCTTGGAGCCTCCAAAGGCTCTGGGCTTTGCTCCCCTCCTGCTTTGTGCAGGATCCCTGTGTCCGGGATCCTCACCCTGCCCACATTCCTGCAGCCCACAAATGCGCCCACGCCCCATTACAGGTGGCAGTGGCAAATCCCAAAAACCACAGGAAATTCCCCCACAGTAACCACAGCAGTCATTGTTGGGAGGGCTACAAGGGGGAAGCCAGCACCAGCACATTTTTAAAAAGTGGGTTCAGGGAAGATGTGATGTCCAGAAGCTCTGGCAGTGCCTGGTGTGCAGGTGAGACTGTGGGGACACAGTACCTGGCTCAGGCCAGCCCTCAGCCCCTCAGAGCTGATCTCAAGGGCCCTGCTCAAAAAGCAGTTTCAGAGCAGTTGCTGCAGATATTTCAAAGGACTAAATGTCATTCAAAGGAGCCACATTGCCAATTTAGTTTCAGTGTCGTGGCATGAGAAGCCATGAAGGTGTCTCTGAATGTGCACTCAGTGCACTTCCACCTCCATCCCAAAGGGATCACAAAGGACAGAGCCTGCTCTCAGCACTGCTGAGCTCCTAACCCAGCAATTAAGTCTCAGGAAGAGGCAGTAATTGAGTGCACCAGGGAACCTGGCCTCTAATAAAAGGCACGAATCCCACAGCCCACCCAAGCCAATGCCTTGTGTGTCTGTACCTTCTCCTCCTTCTCTCTTCTCTCGAGTCTCTTTGCCCATTTTCTCTGTCTGGGAGCTTGGCTTCTCTCTCTCCTGTCTGCAGGTTCAGCCTCACGTGTGACCCTGCAGGAGCAGCCTGACCTACAAACAAAAGGTCATGTTATTGCAGAGCTTTGGGAACAACTGGGAGCTGAAGGCACATGCTGCTCCCTGAGAGAAGGGGAGAAAAGCTCCATCCCACACAGTGAGGAGTGGGGACTCCACCACTGACCCCCTCCCATCCTGCAGCATCGCTAAAGTGCTGCTTTTCCCTCCCAGAAATGCCACCATAGGTGTCCCTGTGCTGCCAGGCTGGCTCTGATCCATGGTGGAGGTGAAACCCTGAGCCCAGTTCCTTCCTCCCTGCCAGCCCAGTCCTAGGACAGCACTAAAACTCCACACCAGGACTGGATTTGGAGGCTACATGGAGAAAGGGGAATTGCTGCTGATTGGGGCAGACAGAACAAAATGCAGCTGCCAAAGGGAAATCAAAGCATCCCACAGAGTCCAGCCAGGTATGCTGCACTTCAAGGTTGTGCTGCTGTGGAAATACTGTATTAAAAGGAATTTATGATCACTACTATCTGCCAACAAAAATACACAGAATACATTCAGCTCCGGTTTTAAATGCAGAAAAGAAGAAATTCAGAGTGTTTTTCACCACAAACACATCTCAGCCCAGCCCAGCACTGGGGTGAAGAACAGGCAATATTTGGTTGTGACTTCTTGATGGCATTTCTTCTTCTGTTAATACAGGAATTCTGCCTGCCCAGGCTGCAGCTGAACAGCCACAGAGCTGTTCACAGATGGACAGACAGACCACAGCTGCTCACCCTCCTCCCTCCTGAGGAGGATTCCCTATTCAGCCTTTCCTTTCTCTCTTCCTTTTACCTAAAAAGATACCTGGGAGAGTAACTGCTTGCAGGAGACAGGGAGCATGTCCTGCCAAAGGGAAGTGAAGACAAGGGTAATTGTTTTGTTCAATAAATACATGTACTCACAGACAAAAAGCTCTGGATTGATCCCTCCCTGTTCAAGACCAAAGAGACATCTCCCTGATCAAAGGACCTGGTGCTTCCTACATAAGACTAGGATGTTTGTCACAATTCAGACAGAAACATTTCAAACCCTGTAGTCATCCAGTAGCTATAAATGCATTTAGAAAAAGCAGGAAAATCCATCTGGGAGGATTTCCTACTAGAACAAGGTTTGCATTTCTGGTAGACTCTCCTTTTCTCCATCAGTCCTGTCCTCTGGAAGCTGCATATGAGAGGACAGGTGTGATTATCTCCCCATCTTAAACAATGGCAGGACAGGCTAGATGTGCCTCCTCCACACTTGGAATGCTTTCCATGCCCTCCTCCTGCTTCTTTAACTTGTGATACACAGGACCTTTCATCTCTGGCTATCCATGGGAGCATCCTCCCACGCTGAGGAGCTGGGCTCAGCAGGAGTTTGGTGCCATCACCAGCCTGTGCCCCTCGCTGGTGCTGGAGCTGGGTCATGCTGCTCAGGAAGGAGTCTGTGGAATCTCCATGGAAAGGGCAACAGCACATCTCCTGTCCCTGGCTCAGACAGGGCTCTGCCAGCAGGGAAAACACAGCAATGATGACCTGGTGCAGCAGGATATGTCCCTGTCCAGGGCAGGGGGGTGGAAGGAGATGAGATCTAAGGTCCCTTCCATCCCCAGCTGCTGTAGGATCAGATGCCATTGTGTGCTGGGGGAGGACAACTCCCTCCTCCACAGCTATGAATGCACTCAGGGTGAATTGAGGGCTGAGCAGGTGCCTCACCCCATAACCAGAGCCTTTCCTGATTGTTAAATAGTGCTGGGACAGCCAGCTGACAGTGACTCCCTTTTCTTCAGCTCTATAAACACACTCAGAGCACTGCTGAGCAGGTGCCTCACCCCATAACCAGAGCCTTTCCTGATTGTTAAATAGTGCTGGGACAGCCAGCTGACAGTGACTCCCTTTTCTTCAGCTCTATAAACACACTCAGAGCACTGCTGAGCAGGTGCCTCACCCCATAACCAGAGCCTTTCCTGATTGTTAAATAGTGCTGGGACAGCCAGCTGACAGTGACTCCCTTTTCTTCAACTCTATAAACACACTCAGAACACTGCTGAGCAGGTGCCTCACCCCATAACCAGAGCCTTGGTTCTCATGGTGCTCATGAACTCCTCACCCAGCACAGCCAAATTACAGAGGCTGCATCAGCCAAGACACAAACCCTTCCTGCTCCTGTTCTGCACACTAAATGAGATTTAACCAAGAGCATCCCAACCCCAGAGCAAAACGTGGATGAATTTAAGGAGCTCCAGGGATTTCTCCTTACTGCACAGCAGCCCAGGTTCATGGCACAGCAGGATAAACACACTGCTTTAATAAATAAACCATGGAAAACATCTTTGTTTTCAATAAAAAGATTGACATTGCCTCTTGAAAATGTTACAGCTGTTCAAGGAAGGTCTTCTGTCTTATTTAGTTTGGGGCATTTTGAAGTCAAAAGTGTGTTTGAGGGTGGGCTGACTTGAATAATGTGATTAAAATTGCTGATTTAGACGAGTAAGCTGGAAATCCTGAATTTTAAGCATGTTTCAGTGTGTGACTTCTAGACATTTCCCTTTAAAATAGTTGATTCTCTTTGATTCGTATAATTTGATACTATTCAACAACTGGGAGCACACACTGGAGCAATACATATGTAAGCAATTACACAGCTTCACATGCTGCTAAAACAGAATCATTCTGTTAATAGCTTTTTCCCGAGAGAAATTAATTTTTTACTTATTGTTTGCATTAAGTTGCATTTGGGAAATGAAACTCAATTAAAAATATAGAAAAACATGCCTATATTTAAGCCACTTTGTACCATTTTTTTCTCCTGTCACATCAGACAAATAAAAGATGTGCATCCACAGGTAGGCACTGCATAGATGTGTTACTGAATGGTCCCTCTTCCCTGAGAGCTGCAAATCCTACAGCTGCCAGACCTCATCCCTTGCTCCTCATAAAGGGAGAGAAGAGTTTCCATTCTAATTAATTTCCCAGCTCTAAATCAACTACCCAGTGAGTAGAAATAGCTGTGAAATCCCCTCCATGAACCTGCCAGAAGGGCTCCAGCTGTGGAGGGGGAACAGCAAACTCCCGCCCCCACAATTGGTTTGGTCTCCTTACCAGCTTTTTAATCACAACTACAATAAATTAAAACCAATTAAAAATAAGATCACAGAATCACAAAATTGTTTGGGTGGAAAGGAAACTTAAAAGCTCGTCAGTTCCACCCCATTCATGGCAGGGACACCTCCCCCTGTCCCAGGTGCTCCAACCCCAATGTCCAGCCTGGCCTTGGGCACTGCCAGGGATCCAGGGGCAGCCACAGCTGCTCTGGGCACTCCCCACCCTCCCAGGGAACAATTCCTCCCTAAAATCCCATCTGGAGCTGCTCCCAGTTTGAATAGGTGTTACTGCACGGCTTTGGGATGATGGATCAAGAGAAAGCCCCAGGGTTTAGCAGAGCTCCCAGTGCCTCTGTTGGGGATGTGCCACCCACCTGCCCTTCAATCACTCAGCTGCCTCACAGCCAAAAAGAGTGTCCAACAGATAAAGCACTCCCAGAGGATAAAACCCTTGTCACTGCACGAATGACAAGGTCTTCATTGGGAATAAATGTCAAAGCAGAGTGGCAGTGCTTATTTTCCAAGCAGGAGACACTGATCCTGTGGCAGCACTGCAGGGATGGTTTTACTCCTGTTCTCATTTAATCCTTTATCAGCTCTGAGCACCAGGCTTTGGTCTCCCATGCCAGCTCTGACTGATACTGGTGTCCCCACAAGCTGTCCCCACCCCTGGGTGCTGCCCCATGCTTCTGCAGCCCAAAGCACCTGGAGATCCCCCTGAGCATAGCACTCGTTTATTGGGATGTGCTCTGTCCATAAAGTTGCCTAAAGAGACGCTGAGGAAGACTTTAATTTATAGCCCCATTCTTTTAATCTTGGTCAGCCAGATTTTTTCAGACATCTGTTTATATCTCCTTATAATACATTGGCTAGAGCAGCAGCACCAGGCAGCAGCTCACTGGCAGGGGCTCTGTTGACATTTATAAACCAGAGAGATTTCTCTTGTGTGCTTTATGTTATCAGCTAAATCTGTCCACTTAAATTATTGCCTTGTAACCAAATCACAACTATCTGTTACTCCACTCCCTGCACGTTTCCCAGGCTCTATACCAATATCAAGCTTTGCAGAGGCTGAAAACAAGATGATAAATAAATAAACAAATGGAAAACAGGACATGCTTCGAAAACAGGACATGCTTCCTCCAGGCTCACAACTGAGAGGGGATCAGGCACGTTGTGCACCACATTACTAAAGGCAGAGGGCTGCTGTGTGGAATATGCAGCATGCAGTGATATCCAAAAAACCCATCTCTCTTTTCCTAGACCAGCCAAACGACTAGTTGTGTTTCCTCACTAAAGGAGAAAGGTTTCATCCTGCCCAGCTCCTGTCCAGCACATCGTTCCACATGCTGCTAGCCACAGGTGAGTTTGTGTTCCAGCATGGGGACAGGGCTGAGCCCCTACTCTGCAAAGCTACAGGCAGGGAAGTTGGACATCATACACTAACCTGCAAACCTCCCCCCAAGGCTGTGCAATCACTCATTGAGCTCCTGGCAGTGGCATCCCATCCCATGGATCCCATCCCATGGATCCCATCCCATGGATCCCATCCCATCCATCCCATCCCATCCATCCCATCCCATCCCTCCATCCCATCCCATCCCATCCCATCCCATCCCATCCATCCCATCCCATCCCATCCCATCCCATCCCATCCCATCCCATCCCCCATCCCATCCCATCCCATCCCATCCCATCCCATCCCATCCCATCCCATCCCATCCCATCCCATCCCATCCCATCCCATCCATCCCATCCCATCCCATCCCATCCCATCCCATCCATCCCATCCCATCCCATCCCATCCCATCCCATCCCATCCCATCCCATCCCATCCCATCCCATCCCATCCCAATCCCATCCATCCCATCCCATCCCATCCCATCCCATCCCATCCCTCCCATCCCATCCCATCCCATCCCATCCCATCCCATCCCATCCCATCCCCACCCCTTGGACAAAGACTGCCCAGCACAAGGAGCCCAGTAGGGAGAGGAGGCTCCCCCCTGCAGCACCCCTCTGTCCCCCCTGGCACAGGAATGTCCCCTGGGAAAGCTGCAGCAAGCAGAACAAAAGTGATCCAGCTTGCTGAGGCAGATTCCAGGCTTGTCCCCAAGTGAGCATCCTTGTTTGCCATTGTAAGAGAATTCCAAAATCTATCAAGGGTTTGAAAACAAGCCCCAGCTATGAGTCAGTAAGTGGCTCTGCAGCTCTCAAAAATTACCTCGCTGTGTGAGCAAGCCCCAGATAACATCCACCTTCCTTTACTCTTTGTTTCTCTCCACACAGGGAGTGAGGGAAAAGGGACTTTCTTTCTAGTGAAGGCAACAAAGGAATCTGGAATCAATATGTGAATGTTCCAGCAAAACACACCAGCAGTGCTGCAGTATGGAAATGATCACACTGGCAGAGCATCCACAATAAATTATCTGTTGGCACCTTCTCTGTTAATGAAATAATGATTAAAAACTACCAGGATACAAACCCCTGGAGCAGCAGAGCTGCACCCCCAGCCCCAGGAGCCACCAGGAACTGGGAGCTGGCTGAGGCTGGTGGCACACAGGAGACACTGCCTGACCCCAGCTGTGCCTGGCTGGATGGGATGTCTCACACCAGGGGGCTCAGGAAAACAGGAGCCAGGCCCAGTCTGGGGGCTCAGCTCACACCCTGACCCCAGGCTCTGGTTAGAGCTGCTGAGCAAGGACTGCAAAGCCTGCCTCTGTTCTTTTGGGCTTTTTTTTTCCTACAAAGGCAAGTCCTACCACTCTCCAGATTGTTTGTTACATCAAAGCAGAACATTTTGACATAGAGAAGGAAGATATCTAGCAGACACAGGTAAGGAAGAGATGGATTATTGATGGGAAGAAGAGCCCTGAGCCTGAATCTCATTTTATTTTTTTCTCTCCCTTTTTCACTCAGCCTTTTGCATTAGTTCACTGTCTGGCACTCACTGCTCCTCCCTATTAAGTGCCACTGGAAAATGTCATTAATATGCTCTATGTCACCTCCTAATAGCTGCTGGAGAGGTTTCACAGGCTGAAAGCTCCCCCAGCATTCCCCACCTTGGGCAAGGAGGCAGCTCAGACACCTGTGAGCACATTCCAAGTACAGACTCCTGTGATGCTGGAGGAAATGTTTTATAAATCCACTCCCTGTGCAGCTCTACTCCCACTGCACTGCTGGGCAGCCACAGCTGCCTGTTGAGCACAGCACCTCCTCAGAGAAGCACCAGCCTGGTCACTGCCCCTGGATGGCTCAGGTAACCAGTGACAGCAGCTACCTGTTACCTACTGTAGTCAATTATAGAGAAAAGTCTTTTATAAAATCACTGTATGCTGTCCATGCCCATGAGCTGTCCCTAAAGCATGAGCTCTGCAGGGGATGGGTGCAGGATGAAGCCTGGGGTGATGCACCATGCCCAGTGCTATCATGCTTCCTCTCCCTATTCATACAGGTGGAGATATCATAAAAGAAAGGCCTTATAAAACATGGTTTAACCCTGCTACTCCAGCTAAGCTAACAGTTAGCTTGTAATTTCCCAGGTAAAAAATCATAAGAATGAAAGTCAGTTAGCACAACAATCTATTCTGGTAACAACCATTCACACCTGCAAAAACAAGAAACATGTCCCATGAGAATCAGTGAAGGAAACATGGAAACATATCTAGGGAGAGAAAATCTGATAAACATACAATAACCCTTACCAACCAATGAACTGAATTTCACTGTATTGCTGACCAGTTGGGCTTAACACAGTGCCTTTAAATATTTCCTAAAAATATGAGCTATGTGAATAAAGAATTGGCTTTTTCTGCATGAAGAAACTGAGTCCCATCTGCTCATTACTGCCACATGTCCCAGCACTGCCCAGCCCAGGCTGAAAGAGCTGTGCTGCCTCTGCCTGCACTGACCAGTCCTGGTGCTGCCAGCCTGGTTTCATCACCACTGTTCTGTCTGATCATTGCCATGGGGCTGACAGAGATTTCTTCTCCTGGCATTGCAGAGGAAACCCTAAAAAGAGGAGTTTTGTCCTTATAGAATGAACAAACATTTCACCCTGCTACTTGTTTTGCCTCCGAGGGCACCCAGACACACAGGCCTGATGCCTAATCCACAGATGTCACAGAGGGTCTTCCAGAATGGTATGAATTGAGAGACTGAATGCAGAGTTGAAAACACCTCAAGGAAACCAAGGAAGTCTCATGTAAGACCCTTTAGTTGGCTAGTTTATCCAACAAGCCTTTCTGTGACATTCCAAGCTATATTAATAAACATCCTGACAGAATGGTGATGTCCAAGTGTGACATTTTCTCCAACACTGATTTTGTTCTGTGTTGCAGTGGAGCAGGGACAGAAGCCATCTGAAATGCCTTCAAGCTCCCAAGGGTGAATCTATGCCCTGTTCAACAGCCAGCACTACTCTGGCAGAAAAGGCATTGCTGGGAGAGCCCAAAGCCACCGTGCTCTGACACAACCCAACACCAAGTGAGCTCCTGCCCATGCTCCTCACAGGTCCCAAAACAGCAGCACTGCTTTCTGCTGGACTTGAATTCACCTAGAACAGGGCAAGGGAAAGAATTATGGAATGGTTTAGGTTTGAAGGGACCTTAAAGATTATCCAGTTCCAGCCCTCCTGCCTTGGGCAGTGATGCCACCCCAGAAGGGCAGAGCCCACTCCAGCTTCTCATTGAGCAGCAGAGAAGTGACCCAGTGGTACTTGC